>NC_135440.1:10604731-10904731 GCF_051991255.1 Vanacampus margaritifer | reverse complement strand
TTTTTCTGTATGCGGCCCCCAAAGGAAAAAGTTTGAACACCCCTGCCTTAGAAGTTCACCCTCACTGGGATTTGATCCCCTGTCACCCGAATCCTAACTCAGTGGTGCTGCCACACTACACATTACACATTATTCAAAAGATAAGTTAAAATCGACTCCTAAAAAATTAACCCTGAAATTTTAACGCTGTGTATCAATAAGACAATTAGACAATTTTCCAATTATTTCATATCTTCTGCCTTGGATTGAATGTCTCCTACTGTGGTCAGATTTTAGCACACAAAGACCTGACATCTCCAACCCAACGCTACATTGACAGCCGAGTGGTACGAACGCAAACAGAGGGCGAGTGGCTGACCTTTGATGTGACGGAGGCAGTGAGCGAATGGATGAACCACAGAGGTGAGTGCAATCCAACACCCATTTAGTACTGGATATTATTTAAGCACTGCGAAATCAACTTGATGTAACATTTGTCTCTTTTCAGATAGAAACAGTGGATTCAAGCTCAGCCTACATTGTCCTTGCTGTACTTTTGTTCCGTCAAATAACTACATTATTCCCAACAAGAGTGAGGAGCTGGAGGCACGGTTTGCAGGTTATTTGATCTGAAAGCTTCATAAACAATGTTAGGTTACGATTGAATCTCGTTGACGGGTACGGTTACATTCTAATCAGTTGCATCCCTCTGAGATCAATTGCTTCTGTGTTTGTGTTCTAGGTATCGATGACAGCTTCATCAGCGGCGGTGATCTAAAAGTGTTCAGGAGGCTGCGCCACAATACTCGAGCGCCACACCTTCTAATCATGCTGCTGCCCTCGTACCGATTGGAGTCGCCGTTTCACCACAAAACACATCGGACTAAGAGAGCCCTGGATGCAGCTTACTGCTCCAGGTACACACGGAACTTGCTGTTTTGACAAAAGTTGACTTTCTAATGGTTTGTATTGTATTGGTGATGGGTTGGATTTCTTTGTACAAGTAGCTAAGTTGATATGTCGAATCTGCTGCTCTCCGTCGTTCACTTGCATTTACCTAAAGTATGCCAGATTCTGATTGGTTAGTGTTTAGTCAGCTGATAGGCGATCATGAAGTGTTGTCGTTCTAGCTGACGTGTATGTCGAGTAAAGTTTAAATTAAGAATGAATCGTCTCCATCCTGCCTATTCATTTTATAAAGTGTCCCATTAACCACCAACGAATGCTCACAATGGACTATAGCTAAATCTGCCACATTATAAAGTCGCAAATATGCCACTTAATAGTGGCAAATTTGTGAGTTTTTTTCTCTGAATATTGCCCCCGCCCTCTAAAAAAATAAAAAATAAATAAAATACAAAAAAATATATATATATATTTATTTATTTATTTATTCGTGGCCCTAATACGCCGTCGTACTCACCTGTACCTTGGAATTTATATACTTGCTTTTTTTGGCTCAGGACTCAGCAGGAACAGCAATGAATCAACACAGAGGGGAGACGAGAGACTATATACACACACACTGATGACATAACGAGAGACACCTGAGACACAATTGGCTGAGGGCACTGATTGGTAGACACATGAGGAGGGGCAGACAAACACAAGTGGGCAGGACAATGCTTGACGAGACACACTAGGAAAAAAGAACATAACGCAGATCATGACTTACTCACTTAAAGAAACATGAGGACAAAATCAAACAAAACCCAAACTAAACCTGACCATGACAAAAGTAAAAATTTAAAAAACGAAACCCAAACCAAACCATGACAAATATGTTCTATAGAGCACCAATAATCTAAACTAAGCATTCTGATTAATATTGGGTTTGTGGAATGTAAGCAGCCGAATCAACCCGCTTTTATCCTTCTCGGGGCGGCCATTTTGCCACGTGCTGTCATTGCTTAGGGCTTAAATAATGACCAATCACGGCTCACCTGTTTTCTGAAGCTGAGCAGTGATTGGTCGTTACCTGAGCCCTGAGCAACTATGTTGTCATTTTCTGTCAACAGTAAGTGGCAAAATGGCCGCCCCCTGAGATGGATGAAAATGGGTGGATTTTGCTGCTTTATTCTCATAACACAAACGTAATACTCATCAGAATGTTGTAATGGTGGCGCATGCAACATATTGTACAGCTTTGTACACCTTGGTACAGTAAATGTGTGTGATAGAAAAAGGCCTTCAATATCACATATAAGAATAATAAAACTGTCAAAATGACACCTCATCTTCTCCCTTTCTGCATTGTAGAAATGTTCAAGACAACTGCTGCTTAAGGACCCTCTACATTGACTTCAAGAAGGACCTCGGCTGGAGATGGATTCATGAGCCGAAGGGCTATGAGGCCAACTTTTGTGCTGGAGCTTGTCCTTATCTATGGAGTGCTGACACACAGCATGCGAAGGTACGACAAAAAAAAAAACATCAACTGTGAATAGGGAACTGTTCACAATAAAGTCACCGGTTTGATTATGTTTGCAGGTGTTAGGCCTTTACAACGCCATTAACCCCGATGCGTCAGCGTCACCCTGTTGCGTGTCCCAGGACCTGGAGCCCCTCACCATCCTCTACTATATCGGCAAGACGCCGAAAATAGAACAGCTCTCCAATATGAAGGTCAAGTCTTGCAAGTGCAGCTAGAAACGAAAGCCAGCACAGGCCACGCCCGCCTTCCTTCGCACAATAACGCGCACACACGCCAATCGCAACCATGCTATCTCTTCTATTTTCACTCACACGGGCCGGTGTCATGTGTTCAAGATTAGAGGTACTGAACAAATAAACCTCATTCCAAAATGGCACCGCAACGCTCTTACAACTACACGACGCAGACCGTGATTCCATGAAGACTTTGATGCCACGTGCTTCGTTTTTGTTTGTTTTTCTTCCATGCTGTTTAACAGACAGCAAATCTGGCTCGTGGGTAAATATTTTGATGATGAACATTAGTTCAAGTCGAAGTGCGCTTCCAGTTTGCGGTGCCCTGCTCGCCTTGCCAAGCATCGGCCCCGTTTCGGCTATCAGATGTCAAGATTCAAGCTGCCATTTCAAATCGAGCCTCTTTCTCCTGGAAGGGTAACAGGGCAGTTATTTTTGGTGCTGACAGAGATAGGCCGAGGTATTGTTCCCATGCAGCTAAACGAAAGGCTAGAAGAAAATGAAATCCGTAGTATTTCTTTTTTTTTTTTTTTTTTAATGACATTGACAACCGTGAAATGACTGACATATTCATACAAGACAAAGGCAATGTGTGGTACAACGGCATATTAGGGCAACGTATAAATATTTTTTATTAGAGGGTGTGGAATATTCCGAGATAAAAACTCAAAAATTTTCGAGACAAAAAAAACAAAAAAACAACCAGAGCTATATATATATACAGTATATGAAGATTCATTGGTTGTTAATGGAACACTCTTTCTAAAATGAAAAGGTAGGATGGAGACGGATTTCTTCTTAAACTTTACACGTTACACATGTGGCAGCTACAGCGACAACACTTTGTGACCCCCTATCAGCTGACACACTAGGGCCATTTCTTCCGTACCGTACAGAAGCCTGAAGCTAGCAGACTTTAGGTAAATGAAAGTGAATGACTGAGAACAGCAGCTTCAACATATCATTAGTCAGGTTTCCATCCAATTGTTTTGATTTTTTTTTAAAGAAAATTTACTGAAAATGCTCAAAACTTTTACCCGTTTCCATCTGTTCTTCTTTCGCAAATTTTGAGTGGTACCTCAGTATACCTGTAGGTGGCGGTATACACCATAGACCATAGAGAAGTGATCCACCAATAATTTAAAAGAAAAAGAAGAAGAACAGGAAGCAACTTTGGCGTGGGATTTTCGCTTCTTTAATTAATTCCAAAAAGATTTCTGTTTTGTCGTCCCCCCCAAACATACCTTACTTTATTGTCCGCCATTGCTTTGTGACTACAAACGTACGTGTGACGTAATATCCGGTCAAAACGTGCCACGTGTATCCAGCCTTGTTAGCGTTTATTCGCATAGCCAAAATTAGCATTTTCCTTTTTCGATACGCTTCAAAATCCACCCCCTCCAAGCGTAAAAACTTTTTTGTGAATTTTGTGCCCTTTTTTTTAATTTCTAGCGTTTCCATTCAGTATTATTTTCGCATTTCTTGAAAATTTGAATAAAAATGGGTGGATGGAAACACCACTAATTTAGCGACTTGTAGCCAACGCTTCAAAGTATGAATGCTTTATATGATACGGTTAATCTCTGCTAAAGCAATTACTATCTCCTTATTTGATAACTCGACTGAAAAGTATTAGCACAAACATCCGAGTATGCAACGAGTATTTCTCACAAGTTTCAGAGTTTTTTTTCTTGCAAATCTGCGGGTTTATTTCTTGTGAATTTGTGAGGTTTTTTTCTTGCAAATTTGCCACTTCATAATGTCACAAATTTGTGAGTTTATTTCTCGTAAAAAAGTTTTTTCTCGGAATATTACTCCCCTCAAAAGAAAAAAAAGAAAAAATATAAAAAAAAAATATATATATATATATATATATATATATATATATATATATGCAGCCCTAATACACTGTCGTAATGTGCGGTGTGTTTGCCATACAATTATGATTAATTACCACTGTCTTTTAGAAAACACCATAAAATTAATGGAGATCCAGTTTTAGTGAGATCCGGTTTTGACTCGCCTCATTTTACCTCCAAATTTTAAAAAAGTACCCCTCAGCAGAATTGCTGTATTATACAGTTGTGTTCGTAGGTTCAGTTTTGCCTGATTGACAAAACAGAACAGTTAGAAATGACTGCTGACTTGTCGCTACATGAGCCATCATGTATCTTAAGATGACACCCGACCTTCAATGGGTCAAAGCACAAGTTTTACATTGGAAAAATCTCACGAAACACAATTTCGCAACAGGTATGAATACTGAAATGATCATTTAAGGCCCTATTTACTGAGACATCAAAAACAGCTGCATCTTTATTTTCGTGCCCGGGGGAGCCGCTTCGATTTGCCGGAAGTCGGCTGCATTCCCTCCCACAACGGCACAAACGCCCATTTCTACCTACACTACTCTAGGAAAATACCAAACAAAAAAAAAGCTTTGAACATTTTGCCCGACACAAAAATAGAACCCATGGTCTCAATTTACTCCGAAACGCAAAGCTGACATACACATTATTCTGTATATGAATGACAACAGGTGGAAATTTTTATTGTACCTTCTGCCGTCTAATGGAAGAGCATTTAATTATTTTCCCTGCCACTATACGTCATTGGCATAGATAGATGAACAAAGATATGTTCATAATTAATAAATAATATTTTTTTGACAAAATAAGTGGAATTGTTAAATTTTGTGTGCCACAGCACCCCCCCCGCCCCAACCCCTTCCTGTTTGCCCTCGATGACCTTGTCACATTAGTGACACTGCCATGAGCACACATCTTTTTTTCTTTTTTCTTTTCCCCCCATTCGCCTTCTAAAGAAGGCCCAGTCAACATGAATCACCTCACGCACTTGTCACATGAGACAGAATAAGGCAAACACTGGAAGTTGATGTGATACGTGTCTATATGTGAAATGCGTTCTGAAAATGACACAGATCCACCCTCAATCCATCTTTTGCGCTCTCCTTTATTCATTCACATCGCATCCTCATTTGCATTTTGTCTTTGTTTTGTATCCTTTGTATTTCTAATGTATTCATTGTTTTTGCTATTTAAGATGTTCGTGCTTCAACAAACTTTGATTATATTTGAGAAGTGGACAGTTAATTTAACCTCTTCAAACTTTTGTATCTTTCAGGTGCTCTATTAAAGATTATTTTTGTTGTAAAATGTTGGTCGTTTTGGAAATAACTGCTGTTGGCTTATCTGGCGAAAGTGCAAGCAACTTCTACTTGTGTTTCCAGAAGTACAGCTTGATTTCCAAACCCTGTTTTTTTGTTTTTTGCCAAACAGCTGACTCTATAAGATAAATATTTCTGTCGTAAATTGTTTGCCAACGCTGCGATATGATTTTCGCAGCAAATTGATGGCTATTCTGTATCATTGTTTTGTATTACAAAGCAAAAAGAGCATTTTTGATATTGTTTATTTTCTGACAGGCCCGAGACCTTTGCAGGTCGAGTGCATCTTACGAAAAGGCTAATGACATCGAGTTGCTGTAGCTTCCTCATGACGGAGGAAGAGACTTCTTTTTTTTTTTACAGCAAATATTTCAGACCACTTACTGTAGTGAGCATGTTGATAACATGGGCATTAAAGCAGTTGTTATGATGCATGTCAACATTTGACATGAGCAATGCTGCAGCATTTGTTAAATGCGGAAAAATGGAAGAAGCTACTGAAATTCTTAACATTCACAATTCCACATCATGTAACCTGGCATTCATTTAACATACAGGTCTTTTCCAAGAAATGTAAGTGTGTTTTTTTTTTCTTTTTTTGCTGAACTCATATTTTCTGTAAAAAACAACAACATTGCTTACTCATGTCCACTTGTACGTCAATTTGACTTGGAAGAAATAGAGTTGCAAATTCCAGGATTAAATATAAAAACTTTCCTTGGGAGTACGTGAACATTTACAGAAATCAAACAGAAGGAATAAATCGTATATTTGCATATTAGATATTAATGGGGAACCTTATCATACAATTGTAGGGGAACAATGTCTTGTGGCAGAATATTTCTTCGCAACTTGACAGAATTTGCATTTTCATACTTTGAATCTAGTCATCATTGAGGAAATTTTCATGCTAGTGTTTTTTTTTTTTTTACTTACTTCTTTAACAATATCTAATCTTGATATGAGAAAATGTCCATTTCATTTGCATCGATTATCCTTTAACCTCAAGGAAAGATAACAATTCTATTCCCAAGTTCCTCCCTAACAAAACATGGAAACTTTAACACAATTTAGTCAAGGTTGTCCAGCCCTTTGCAACCTAAATGTCTGTGACTGCCACATAACATATTATTTTTCAACCAGCAACTGAAAAGGGACACTATTGATAAGTATTTCCTCCCCTCCCTTATAATAAATAAATAATAATGATAAAACTCAAAAATTCCTGGGATTACGTTTTTAAGGAACTCTGTTAAGGAAGCATTTTGAATATATTGTGGGTAAATATTTTTGATTTTTTTTTTTTTGGGGGGGTGTGTGTGTGTAATTTTGATTGTTTTGCTTGTGGGCCCGATCACAAAGAGTCGAACCGTCAGCCGTCATTTGCGGAACAAATAAACATAAGTGATGACATTTTCTACACATTGGGGTGAATACTGATGTCACGTTTAGTCCACAGTGGTTAGGAATTGTTTTGTTTTTTTGGTGTTGTCTTTTGGCAGGTGATGACAATTATTATGATTTGACCGATTGATAAATGTTATTTTCTAGAAGTTGAGGCCACTTTGATTGAGATTACAGTAATGTTATCACTGACACTTACGGTCCACAATTTCTGTTTGTCATTAACTTTTAAAACAAATTGCACTGATGCCATTTTATTTTTATTCTTAGTACCTTGGGGGGGGAAGTTCTTCCTTTTATACTTTTTAATTAGTTAAACACTCTCCACTCTTCATCAAACGAGGAGTGTCGATGACCAGCCCAATTGGGCAATTGGTGCCAGTGGACATCCTGACTAGCAGGAAAAAACAATTTCTACACACCTTTTTTTGTTGTTGTTGTTGTTTTTAATGTGTATTTGTTGTTTTTAATGATGTGATTGTGACCCGCTATATTGTACAGCAGGTATACTGCGGCACTCTAGTGGTAAATAAATTATTTATGTTTCAACAAATTCTCTATTGTGTCATTATTACAATGCGTTGTGTCTCCCGTTAAAATCATTTTTAGCACATACAGCACTACAGTACTGTATTAACACTGCAGCTCTATTTTTCCTCTCTTCACATTTTGCACACAGATAAGCAGAAAATGTGAAGACAAAGTTCACTTAATCCTTTCTGTTGGCCTCCACCATTCCAACCTCAGTCATGTATTTTCTTCCTGCCAATGCCTGATTAAAACTGCAGTTAAGTTTAGACCAACTTGGTGGGCTCTATACCTCACAAATCAAAGTTAAATGCCAGTGCTGGAAGTTGTAATCAGTTGCTTAACCATACAAGTATGACTAATACAGTGGCAGGGTTTACTCAAGAGTAAATGATAGTACATAAATCTGCAGCTAAACGTTCAGACAATTTATGTCACATTCAGAGTTTCCATCTTTATCTTTTGAAGGGAATACGTCTTCTGTGTTGACCTTATAATCATCTTTTATTTGAGCACGTCAGAAATGAGGGGGAATGTGCAAAATGGGAATTTATTTTTAAAGCAACATGGTGAGAAATGAATCAAGCGTGTCTCATCTTAGTCAATTGTCACCGCACGGAATTTATTTTAGTCCACTCGTGTCTGAAAGTGGTAATTTTGAGTGATATACATGAATACCAACCAGTGGTGTCTGGTAAACCACGCCGCCCTACTGCTCAGTTGAGTAGCCCACTGAAATGGTGAGAGAAAGAAGCTCGTACCCTCATCTTACCAAGTTAGCAGTGTTACTTGGCTGTACCTGGAACCTCTGTCTCCAATGAGAGAGTGTCTAGTGTCACAAGAAAACAACAACACCTTCATTTTTTTCGATATGATACTCAAATCTTCAGTATTCACAAAGGGTGTTAGAAAAAATCGATTCGGCAATATATCGTGATATTACAGCGCGCAATTCTCGAATCGATTCGATATGCGGCCGAATCGATTTTTAAACATAATTTTTTTATGGAAATATTAAACAAAACGTCTTACTTAGGGTTAGGATTCACACATTAAGCATGGAAGAATGTTATATTAATGGAACATTAAGCCTTAATATTTTATTTCAGTGCTGTTCAGACATGAAACAGACTGCAACCTGTTTGTTAAATGCAGTGGCTCATTTATGAGCCTGAATTTTCAGATAAATAAATACATTTTTATACAAATCTTACAGTGTACATGTATAAGTTTACTGATTAGTATTTTCTAAATTTGAGTAAAAATAAATAAATAATCGCAGTAATCAATTTGTAGATTTGTATCGGGATTAATCGGTATCAAATCGAATCGTGACCTATGAATCGTGATATGAATCGAATCGCCAGGTAATAGGAAATTCACACCCCTAGTACCCACCAATATCGATACCAAGTGCCGATACCATTAGTACTTCTGATACATAAAATTTCCCAAATAACAATGACAGATATATATTTTTTTAAAGGACACATATATCCCAACTAAAGCAAATTTCCTTAAAATTGAATGAAAGTAATGGCAATTTATTTTAATTTGCTCATAAAAGTCATTTTGCATAGAGCAATAAATTAAACAATAAAATATATATTTTTTTAAATAAATAAGATGAAACAAATAATCCAGTGGCCAGAAAAAAAAGTCCCAATCAAAATATGTGGTTGTACAACTTCTTTTTAATGAATACAGTGAAGTGCAAAATTCAATACAATAGGGCTTCAAGTAATTTAGTACTATCTACCATGTTAAGAATTCCTCAAGCTGTGATGTGTGATGTTTAATTAGATCTTGTTTTGAAATCCTTGCTTTTAATTTGGAAAGCTGATTGTATTTTCATTTCCTGTTTCGTCATTCATATCTTTTAGTATACATAAAACCCAAAGGGACACAAAAAAGCCACATTAAAAATATAATGTAGTATGTATAAGAGCTATAATTAGCGTCTGTGATGGCTGCAAACGGCACCGTTCTATAGGCAATTAAATATAAACATTATATAACACATTGAACCACAAATATAGGTGATATTACTCACAACAGTACTTACTTATTCTCAGTAACGCACGCCAAAATGGCGCTGCCAGAAGTAATGAAATGAACAAGCGTTACCTCATAAGGAGACACACGGGAAACGAACGAGACGGAACAAAAGGTTCGTTCCCTACAGTCTTTCTGACCGTTCCTGACCGAAAAATGGCCACAACAGCACGGGCCGACACCAGTATCGATATCTGTCGTGAGTACCGAAGCCATGAAATGTGCCTGGTATCGGCCCGGTATCGGTATCAGTACTAGCCTAACCCTAATTATTATAGTAGTTCTTGTTTATTTTTATGCAGCTAAAGGCAAGGCAGTGATGGTAGTGATGTGCATATTTTGTATCGTGACAAGAGCCAATTTAAGTACCGTGAATATTTAGATATCCATAATTATCATTTTTTTCCTCAACGTCACATTTTGTCACTGCATCAAGTTAAAATGCTGCTATGCATAGCAAAAACCATGTATCAATATATTTACAAATTGTTTTTATGGACACAAACACATATACCCACACACAAGTACACACACACCAATTTGAGGGGAAAAAATGTGCTTAGGAAAATAAATTCCCGTTGTACTCTTCCAACTGGTTGTAAATGGTTGACTCATATCGGGTTCCAACGCATGGTTAAAAAAGTAGCATTACAGAAAAGGCCACTGGGTGATAATTATCAACAAAGCAGCGGTTGGTACGTTCTTCTCCTGATAGGCTGAGGCTGTTTTGCTTCGTTGTCAAACTAAACACTACGCAAACCAGACAAACAAGAAAAAGATGGAAAGTATTTATCCCTTAAGTCCTTGTTCTACCGCAAATGAAATGCAAAGCAAATAATAGAAATGTGTTTTGAGCATTCCGAAGGCTTTGCAGGCATTAACCCAAGTGAGAATTATTCTCTTGACCGTGTAATGATAAATGATCAATTTAATGACATGCTGCCACAGACAACTGAGAAATGGAGAGAACAGAAAACCGCTTCAACTTTAGCTTATCATGGGCCCGTCAATTCCCTGCTACTGCCTACCGTTTAAGGAAACTAACGATAATATTTAAGCGCATGGCCTCAAAATTCCAAATGATAAAAAATAATTCTGAACAGAACTACTGTAGTTGCAAACTACCGGGCATGACCTAAAAACCTTAACAATGTGCCTTTACCTGTTCTCTTCCCATCTTGTTAAATGTTAGCTCAGTTTCTATTAGCATGTTAGCATTCTAAGTATCTCAGGATTCCCACTGAGGCTCCAGGAATGACACAATGAGTCTACACCGGGTGTTAGAATTCTTGCTAAGGTTAAAATTGATCTTACCAGACCAACTCCAGATACATCTTTCACAAATGCAGGGTAATAATTTAACATATTTACAGGAATGTTTGTAGTTAGCTTACTGTGTTTACTTATTGTGTTATGCTTTACCACCATACATTTGGAGTCAATGTTGTCCATTAGTTTGCTATTGTTCTTTTTATCCAGTCCGTCTCTATCTCTCCTATACCCTGCTTTCCTCCAGCCCTTCCGTTCTTTCTTTATCCCGCTTTTGCTGATAAACAGGCAAAACAGCGGAAAGCTTACAGGTCAGGAAACCATTGTGGTTCAGCGAGGGGACCTTTTTCTACTTGAGGCAGGAAATTCTTGTTAATGTAAGTGTCTTTATGAGCATTTTAAGAGTAAGACAATAATATACATTGTTGTCTTGTTTTGACCCCTGGCAACTCTTATAAGGGGGACCTGGGAAAAAAATGTTTTTAGAGCATGCAACTCAAATTCCAGTTTGGAACGACCACCATAATCCATCCAGCTCTCAGGTCAGGTGTGTCAACTGAAGATGATTATTAGACAC
Organism: Vanacampus margaritifer; assembly: GCF_051991255.1. NCBI lineage: Eukaryota > Metazoa > Chordata > Actinopteri > Syngnathiformes > Syngnathidae > Vanacampus > Vanacampus margaritifer. The sequence continues at coordinate 10,893,065 of NC_135440.1, read as the reverse complement.
ACAACGGAGGATTAACTTTCAGTTACATGTTGGTCACATCCATGAATCCAATAATAATTAATAATATACATGCCCAATGCTTCTGTGTTGGAAAGCCTCCTTGGCATTGAAGCCCCTTACAGGACAAGTAAAGCAGCGCGCAACTTAATGATTTGCTTAAAGCAGCAGTGACCAATTAGTTGGGAATGTTCTTGATGATTGCCTGTGAAGGGAACTCAAATAATTTGTACAAGGCTGGCCTGCTGCCAAAATACTAAGGAGCATTCAGGAGGAAGTCCATAAAGAAGTCACTGTTTGCTCGAGTTGATTGAGCTTTTCCTGCCGACAGCTCCTTCAGTTCACCCTTCAGGTGTTTGCTTGGGATCATTTCAATTAATTTGGAATTTCTTGCTCTCAAGTGGGCAATGACAGAACATCGGGGAACGCAGCCTTTACATACAACAACCGTTTTTGCCATCTTCATTCTGTCAAACCTGGAGGTGGACTGCCTTTGACTTTCTCCCGAGGGTAAATGGTGGGCACATTTTGGGCGGGTTGGAGGTCTTTGAAAGATGTTTTGGTCTTCTGGAAGGGGCAGGACTGCCTCATAGAAATTAAAGGCTTTAAAGAGAGAGAGAGAGAGAGAGAGAGAGAGATTGAGTTGGACCTAGTGTTGTTATCTGAGACCAAGACTTGCCCAAGACCAGAACTCATCAAGACCAAGACAAAACCAAGAATGCTGGGAGTCGAGACAGGGCCATGACCATAAAAAAACAGAGTTGGGCATTACGTCAGTACTGACGGACTGTCTGTCAGTCACCAGTGTCGGGAACGTTACTCTAAAAAAAAAAAAGTAGTTAGTTATAGTTACTCATTACTTACTTTATAAAAGTAACTGAGTTAGTAATTGAATTACTTCATAATAAAAGTAACTCGTTACCAGGCAAAGTAACTATTTTCACTACTTAAAAAAAAATTGTCTTACAGTAAAACATTTTCATTATTATTATTATTATTATTATGTACGGAAACGTATTGCATTCACGTGACAACAAAAACTCCTGTTTTTCAGATTAATTTTTGGGGGGAGCTTTGTTTTTGGGTTGTTTGTTGTTGTTTTTTTCTAAATATTTTTTTCTGTTTGACTGAATTTTTTTTTTCTGTCCAAAAAAAATATTCCGAAAAACAGGCTGAAAAAAATTACTCAGAAAAACAGGGGGGAGGGGTATTCAGAAAAACAGGAAAACAATTGTTTAAAAAAAAAAAGTTTTTTGTTTTTTTTACCTCTGAACTCCAAGGGATTTGTTGAAGACTCGCTAATAACGGAAGCAGACACTTTCCCGCACACCTCCATATGCAATAAGATGGTCCTGTTTACTTACTGGCTCTCAATAAAGGAATGAATGTGTATACTGTATTGTGGTTTGTTCTCTAATCTCTGAGGGAAAACACCTTTGAAAAAAATATTCAGAAAAACTGGGGGTGGGGGGTAATATTCAGAAAAACAACAAAATATATATTTTCTAAAAACAGAAAAAAAAATACTCAAAATAACAGGAGGAAAAAATTCAATAAAACAGAAAAAAAACTCCCCCCCCAAAAATTTAAACTATAAATATAAAAACAGATATATATATATATATATATATATATATATATATATATATATATATATATATATATATATATATATATATATATTTAAAACAGAAGAAAAAAATACTCAAAAAAACAGGGGGAAAATTTCAATAAAACAGAAAAAAAAACTCAAAAAAACAAAACTCCCCCCAAAAAAATTGTCATAAAAACAGAGGAATATATATATATATATATATATATATATATATATATATATATATATATTTAAAACAGAAGAAAAAAAATACTCAAAAAAACAGGGGGGAAATTTCAATAAAACAGAAAAAAAAAAAAAATCCCCCCCAAAAATTTGTCATAAAAACAGAGGAATATATATATATATATATATATATATATATATATATATATATATATATATATATATATATATATATATATATATATATATGTATATATATATATATATATATATATATTTAAAACAGAAGAAAAAAATACTCAAAAAAACAGGGGGAAAATTTCAATAAAACAGAAAAAAAACCTCAAAAAAACAAAGCTCCCCCCAAAAATTAGTCAGGATAGCAGGACTTTTTTTTTCAAGTGAATGCAATACGCTTCCATAATTATGTATTTTTTTTTATAATTAGGATGTTTTTTTCCAGCATCTTGATATGCCACACCTGTGAGGCAGATAGAGTATCTTGGCTCATTAACACAGATACATACAGATTTGTGTACAATATTTGAGAGAAATACACTTTTTGGGCACACATAAAAAGTCCTAAATTTTCAGCTCATGAAAAATGGGAGCAAAGAGTAGTCTTAACTCTGTTTATGTTGTCAGTAAATACCTTTAAGCTGCACCCCATCACACGAGCACTATATCAACTTTCTTGTAAATGTATATTCATGTGCCTTCCTCTGTCAGGTTGCAGTTTTCAGCTACAGCTAAGCTTGTCACACTGATGGACAAGGACAGTTGGGTTTCCTGGCAGCAAATCAAGGCCGTCTTGAGGGACAATGCTCCATTCAATAAGGGGGGGGGTTCAGCCTTCAGGTCACGTAGCCTTGCCCAAACAAACCTGAAATAGTTTCCAACCAGTCTATCACGTTGATCCACATATACAATCGAATAGCAAGTCAACAAACATTTGGCAGCGCTACAAATAATCGTAACGTGACAAATCATCTTGCTAAATTAGATGAGGGTTCTTGAAGAAAACACAGTAAATATGCTGGGTTGAGATATTATGTCATGCATGTGCTCAATTCCATTAATCATCCCGTTCACTCAGGCGCCGGGTTTTTATGCAATTGTCTGCTTTCATGCATGCATAATTTCGGCGCTACTGTCACATAACACCAATATGACATCAAACTTTCAACTTCCAAAAACGCTTCACACAGAGATTGTTGCATAGATTGAAATGAACATAAATGAACGAAGGATTGTCGCAGCAGTTAAAAATAACAAAAAAAAGGGCAAAAAGCAGCACAGAAGGCTTTTACTAATGAGAAGGGTGTTTTAAATCGTACATGAGCCCCCCAAGCGAAAGACACTGGCTGCTTGTCAGGCTGGCAGTACATAGTTGACTCTTTCTCCTCCTTTCAATAGACAGAACCTCGGGGTCATATCTCGAACATCCTTTAAACTGAGATCTGGGGGCATAAGTATAGGGATTTTTTTTCTCTCTCACTCAGACATCCCCAAAATGTCCATATTCATGTGTAATGTACACCAAAAATAAAAAACACAGGTAGAGTATAGATGTATGATTATTAATTAAACGTTTGCCGCTGTGGCAATAGTGAAAATCAACTTTTTTGTGCCATGCACCACATTCACATAATTTTTTTTTGGGACAAATCAACTTACAAACAAATAATAATAACAAATACAACTCATTATGCTGAGTGCTGTTGTAATTAATGGTGACCCTGCGCTTGTTTCTCCTCAATAGCCGTGTTATTATATCCATACTCAGTCTTTGCCTGGTAGCTGTCATTGCATAAAACTTGACTTCACAATGATATGTTGGCAATAGAAACAAGTAATGAATTGGGTAAACTGCTTTGAATCGAATCCAGAACACAACTCCATGCGCCAAAACACTTTTGAAGGCTTCATTGCATTATTTGAGAGCCTGTTCCAAAATATGACACTGAGCAGGCTTGGTGCATGATAATCATAGAATACAGTAGAATTGTGCCATTTATTGTCACTATACGCACGTATAATGAGAATGAAGCAGCTTCTTGTGCAACTGTGTATGAAAAATAAAACATTTTTACAGCAGAAGATACATAATGTAAGAAGTACTACACATTTTAGTCCAAGGTTCACTTTTGTTTAGAAAGAAAGATGAGGCTCTAAAATGATGATTTGGATAATGGCACAAACCACCAGTTTAGTCTTACATCGGTGGCATCTGAAGACATTTAACATTTTCAATTTATAATTTTACTGTTTTTGAATTTACTTATAAGCATATAGATGTGATATAATCATGAATGTAGTTAAATACAGTAGGATAATGATTTTGTGAACTCTTATTGATCTTCGTACCCTCAAAGCTATTGAAGATAGGAATGTGCATGTTGTTATCAGAGTCTCTCGTCATTAGGGACTGAAGGTCTGGGGTCAGATCCTGATTGCATCTGTTCCCCCAAGCAAGAAGGGGAACTGTATAAAGATGTCTGTTTACCATCAACATTACACCTTTGTTCAATCTAGGAGTTGACATGTCTGTCCTTTGTTCAATCAAGAGCCGGAAGGAGGATCCTTTTATCTTTTGGTTATAAATGAGTAGATGTTTTGTAGTCTGTCACACACTTGGGGCTCAACATTGCGTTCAGATGTGGGTTTACTAACTGTGTCTTTAGAAGCTTCTAAATAAATCTTTGCAAAGAAAACTTCTTAATCAGATCTCAATGCAATTAATTTGAACACGCAAAGATTACACTTAATATAGTAATCAAATAATACCTTCACATCCTTCACAACTCTCTCAAACGAAGGCATCACAGTTCACCAGGCGGAATTTGCATTTTACACCTCATCAAAACACAATGAATAGCAAAACTGAGAATCAACCACCAAGATGGTCCCAAAAAAAGTTTGCTGGGCTCATGTCAATAACTAGAAGATACTCGGAGGTCGAGGGAAGCTTGGTGCTATTTACGCCGCAGCTAGCTAGCTAGCAACGAGCTTCGGTTGCCTACTAGAGTGCGCCTAAGCAGGTTGCGGAGTCACTCCGAAGTCAGGAATCATCGCCTCCATCGCGGGGAATAAGTTACATAACTGACAAGTTTTATTCTCACAAAAAGATGATGAAAAAAAGTCATAGAAGCCATACTAATTGCTAAGCTAAACTAAAATTGACACGGCTAGTGCTTGGGTGATCGAGTTCGCTTGACTTTTCACAGATGTCTGGCTGGAACAGTGTTAAAGCCAAGAATACCCAACTTTGAACAACAAAGTAGCAGGCAAATTAATTAAAAAGTGTCTCGACTCTGGAGAGAAAATCATATACTGAATCGGAAGCAGGAGTGAATTAACGTCCATAACAATATACGTCAGCCAGGAAAAGTGACCTATAAGGTTAAAAGTGTAATATCGGTAATTTAGAAGTTATTTGTTTTCTTAAGTTCAGTCCTGAGTTTTTGACTTCTACATAATAAATGTTTTCAAATTTAAATTACCGTATAATTTATCTTTTTTTTTTATCAAATAAATTCATCCTTGCTTCTAGACAAGACAATCCAATCTGTTGCTATACACAATGTAAAGGTTAAACGTCAATTTAAAAGCCATTAAAAATTCTTTCATTTATGTTACATTCCATTTCCCATTGAAAAATATCTGCCCCGTGACCTGAATAAAACGGAGACGGTTTCCTACCACAGAACGTCAATAACGTACGACGAGAGGAGTTAGTTGTGCGTGTGTTCGAAACATTCTGGTGGAAAGTTGAAGGATTGTGGTCAGAGTGGTGGATAGATTTACTGCTAAATGTTGAAGACCATCTACAATTCCAACTCAAATAAGATTTGACTTCACCTACATCAGCCAAACTGTCTTAAGTTTCGTCTGATACTGTTAGTTGCAACCAAAAGTGGCATACGAGTTACTGCCTGTGGCAAATGACAGTACTAACACACAAAACATCGATTCAATCAAAAAGTCACACATTTGAAGCGACAGAGCGCGGATAAAAACAGATGGGGAAAACATTGACAATGATAACGCAGGCTTGGGCTGTAAACCGACACAGAGGCACAAAAACAGAAGAAATCTCACGGGCTGACTAGACAGCAAAACCGTACTCTACGTTCTTTGGTATTGAGAAACAGCCAATGACAGTAAAGAACGCGAACAGGACACATCATATGACACCATCGAGGGGTCTTGCACGGGCCATTCAAGCTAGCAGCACCGCTGGTTGTCCTTGATGTGTCTATTGATATTATTTTTTATTTTGTTCACATAAGGTTGCCCCTATAAATTGCCCTGTTGAGTTGAGAACATTGCATCACCTAGTAGTATACAAAAAACATGACGGATTGTGACCAAAATGTATTTGCTTTATAAATATCTTAATCATAGTCTGAAAATATTGCAACTCAACTCACAATATTTGGGATTATATTAACATTGTAAGCGTCAATATGCATATGAATGTGGCAACGACAACTAAATTAAAGTTTGAGTAGCAGCGTATTATTGTGCCATTTCAAGGTACTATTGTAAATGCGACAAATGAATTCCACTCTGTCATTAGCCACGGTGGGATTTCTGTTCCTTCCGATTTTGCTCTTACATTCATTTCAACAATGTGAAAAGTCGGCTAATCAACGGACAGTGAGCACTGTCCTCCGTAAGTGGACTATGTTTTGAGTATCTTTATAATGGAAATGTTTTTGTAATACTTGAACTCCTCCACTTGGGAATTCAAGTATTACAAAAACATTTCGATTTACCGGTCGATCTACGTTCCTACCCTCACCTATGGTCACGAGCTGTGCTTCGTGACTGAAAGAACGAGATCCCGGATACAAGCAGCAGAAATTAGTTTCCTCCGCAGGGTGTCCGGGCTCTCCCTTAGAGATAGGGTGAGAAGCTCGGTCATCCGGGAGGGACTCAGGGTCGAGCTGCTACTCCTCCACGTTGAGAGGAGCCAGTTGAGGTGGCTCGGGCATCTGGTTCGGATGCCTCCTGGACGCCTTCCTGGAGAGGTGTTCCGGGGCATGTCCCACCAGCGGGACGACCCAGGACACGCTGGAGAGACTATGTCTCTCGGCTGACCTGGGGATCCCGCTGGAGGAGCTGATTGAAGTGATTGGGGAGAGGGAAGCCGGCGCTTCCCTGCTAAAGCTGCTGCCCAAGCGACCCGACCCCGGATAATCGGTAGATGATGGATGCATGGATGTTTTTGTAATAAATCTCCTTTTGAATCCTTATTTTGTGTCTACGTTTTTTGTAGGGGTGGGAATCTTTGAATGTCTCACGATTCGATTCCGATTTTTGGGTCTGTGATTCGATTCAGGCTCGATTTTCGATTAAGAGCGATTTTTTTATTCAAAATGATTTGATTGACAATGATTTTTGCTTCAATCTATAGATGTGCAAGAAATTGTAATGATCTGACTCTCTAATGCTAATTAGCGCGCTACTCGTGGCATTTTTATCACGCAAAACAACGGCTCCACACTGCAAAAAAAAACAACTTTTATTCGAATAACTTGATCGTGGCTTTTTCCTTCTACTCTCTAATGTGGCTACAACTTAACAGGGCATTAGACTGCGTGGAACCAAACTGCCCCTAAGTGGCCAAATCGGGTACAACGTGAACAATGCTCCAAATAAAGGCACACACAGACAAAGGCAAGACAGTATAAAATAATTTAAATAAAATCGATTTGGGGACATTTAAAATCGATTCTGAATCGTACTAAATGAGAATCGCGATTCTTATGAGAATCGATTTTTGATACCCCCCTAGTTTTTTGTGACCCGCTTACTCCCAGTACACAACAAATACTGTATAGAAGCCAATTACTATTCACAAGTTGAACTCAATTCTACTTACTTGCTCAAAGTGCATTCAAATGATTACTTGTTCTTTCTCGAACTATAAATTGCTTGTCATGCTGAGTTCAAAATCAGCTTTTTAGCACTTGATGTGTGGGCCAGCATCCCATGATGTCAATACCAGATCTTTGTCAAATGTTATGAGCCCCCCGTGTAGAGCATAATCCTCCTCAACATTATTCCAAGCTCTCCACACACCTCAGGGCACCAATGAGGATCTCCAGCTCTGTTTTAGCCCAGATTTCCTCCTAATTACTGTCCATTATTATCTTTAGTGAGATTTTAAACACACAGAGCTGAGGTTGCACAGGGTCAACAACCCTACATAGAATGGTGGTTACTTAATCTCCATGTTCTCATCCCTGAACTCATGCGCATGTAGTTTATAGTCGATTTAGCCTGCGGTTGAAGCACTGTCTCATGGCCCACCCACACCACTTCCACACGGTACTCCATGTTACACATTGGCTCGGTAGGAAAATAGAAATATAAACTGTAAAGCAGAATCTACTCTGCACTGTACTTCCCACGCTTCAAAAATAAAACGCAGCTGTCGATACTCAAGGGTGTTTGACTTTCTTTCATTTCTAGGAATCCCTTGACTACAAATAGACCCGTTGACTAATATTAAGCCTAATAATACGGTCTGCCTAATGGTCCAAAAAATATGGTAGTTTAAAAACACGTGATTGGTTTGGGCTGAGTACAGCCATGGACGGGCGGTACTGGATAGCAAAGCAGGGAGAAAAAAATAGGCTGAATGTCCACATTGCTTTTTTTAAAAGACAACAACAACCACGGTACACAACCCCTCAGGTCCACGGCAAATCGGCACAACAAAACAAAGCGGCGCCACCGTGTGGCGCGGTGTCATACTACGGATTGTTACAAGTTGTGGTGTACAGACGCTCCCCACCTTACGAACGAGTTACGTTCCGGACGATCGTTCGTAAGGTGAATTTGTTCGTAAGTTGCTTCAGTGCTATATTTTGTATTATAATTTATGTTTAAAGCCTATATAAGTATATTGAAGGTTTATATAAGTATGTTTAAGGCTTGTACAAGTAACCTGCATTGGTTTGTACTGAAAAAAACTTAAAAAACGGAGAGAATACGTACAGTACTGTACTGTACTACGTATGTTAGAGAGAGAGAGCGAGACACACACACACAGTATGTACATGTACGTAATAAGATAAATAAAATGAAGTTTAACTTACTTTTGGAAGATGTACTCGATGCTTAAGGAGATGATGGAGGAGGAGGAAGAGGAGGATTTTATATCATGAGAGATTCTTCGTCATCGCTGGAGTCGGCTTCAAAAGTTATTTCCTGCTTCATGGGGACCGGCGTTTCTTCCTCCTCCTCCTCGCCACGTTGCTCAGCCTCCAATGAGCTCTCACAGCGGCAATCGTCGGTATTAGCGGCGGAAAGAAGCACTATGCGCAATACAAAATCTAACTTACAGCATTTCTTTCCGAACATTTTTCGACATACTGTACGCGCAGAAATGTTCGTATGTACCGTTGTTCGTAACTCGAATGTTCATAAGTAGGGGAGCGTCTGTATAGTGTCATAGTGGTAGTCAGAAAGGACATCCTGAAGCGCTCGTCGAATTGCAACACTAAAAGCAGAATTTTCCCATCTAATTATGAATTGACTTTTACAGAAATGAGAGCCAATGGTGTCCTTCACTCCCCAAAATCCTCCTAGATATTATTCAAGTCCCAGCTGTTTCACTCTAATCTTGTTTTACATTACAGGCCCCTAGTTCACTAAAGCTGAGGTCAATGTAATGAGAGAGTGGAAAAAGTGACTTGTATCTCTTTCCCTCATTCTTTCTCTCATTTTGACTGTGATGAACATAACATGTTGAAAACCATGAAATCCAACCGAACATGGAAAGCCTGCCCACTGCTCACCAGACTTTCCAGGTTTTTTAACCCACTTTAGTCATTTTCCCATAGTGTTTGATAGGCAACCATGGGTGATAAGTCCCGTTTCATTTGATTCTGCAACCTGATAACCGTGGTCACTCTACTATGCTCCTGAAATTTCCATTTCCTGTCAAAATCAGCCTTGTTTCCCACCAATAATGAAAGTATATTCCCCAATCTGGAGCTGTCAAGCACTTTACCATATTGTGGTGATTATAAGCATCAATTTTCAGTCATAGTAAATCAAGACACCACAACACGTAAGCTTGTTGCTTGTGTATGGTGTGATGGAAGTTCGCTCAGTTTGTTGGCACTAATACGATCCATTTCTGTTTCCAACTAAGGAAAAGGTGATGGTTGTTTGACAGCTAATGTTCTTAGTAATTACAGGTGCTCCCAGTCTAATACTGTAATATATTGTATGCTACTGTAACAAACTCATAAAAGAATCTGTTTATTAATTTGACAAATTGTTGGATTTATAATGTCAATAACCTGTTCCCCCCATGCTTTATTTTTTTAGTCGTTTTTTTTGTTTGTTTGTTATGTGCTCTTATTTTGGCGCACTTCCGGCAGTCCAGAAAGTGCTATCCACGAGAGTTGGCTTTACACCCAACAGAAAGACGCTAACACAAAAGGGGGGAAAAGGGGGAAATAGTCCGTGATTCAACGTGTTGCTGACTGAAACGCCGATTTACGTTGTTTCTGTCTAAGCACTTAGCTGGAATGGGGACAAGGTATTTGTGTTGTTTTATTTGTTTTATTGTGATTTTTAATGGCGTGAATTACTTCACAATATAATCCGTGGTTGGAACCATAGCTTTATAAATCCTAAATGCAAAGATGACGTCACTGCAATAGCCATAGAACATCCTGTATCTACGCAAACTCAAATTTCATTACTTTCATGTGGTGAAGACTTGAACTTAGTGGTCATAGTTGTGGCATCAAGGATACAATCGTTGAAATGCCCTCCTTCCTGGTATTGACACTCCAAATTTGATGTTGGAGGACCAAAGCAATCGCATAAAGTGGAGGCTTGTTGATAAACAGAGAGAGGGCTGCTATGTTGCTCAGGTGCACACAAACACGCCTGTCAGCCACGAGAGTACCACCTATTTAATTACACATTTTAGCGTCTGTTAAAGAATGTGTGGATGATGTCATGAATAAATAAATTTTATATTAACTCTGAGAGTGGTTGGAAAAATAAAGTCATCCCCAGCACTGTGTGTTGTTTCTGGATTTCTACATGTGTCAATGAAAATAAAGAAGTTAAATGAATTGTGTTGAAACATTTTGAGAAGCTGCATAGTCTTGGCTATCACAAAAAAAAACATTAAATCAATTTAATAACCATTAATTAGGATGATTGAAAAATAACCCGTTTGTTATTGCTAAAGCATGCTTGTGGTCCAAGAACATTTGTGATTTAAGGATAAGATCTTTTTTAACAGACAAGGACATCATGACATCAGTGTTCCCGTTTGCACAGTTCAACCTATCTATCATCTATCTATTACCTAGCTAGCTAAAAGAAAAGTATCGTAGGTGATTTGCACATTTGTGACGTATATAAAGAACTCCTTGGACCACAGTATGCCGATTCATTATTAAAATTTTGACTCAAAACACAGTTTAGTTTTGATTTTTGTTTTTGTACTGCCTATTTACGTTGATAACCATTAAAAAAAAATGGTATTTTAGCTCACCACCTTTCATCACATTTGCAATTTTCCCTGATGTGTCTTATTTTTATTGATTGCTTGTTTTCTTTGTTATTATTTTTTGCAATGTCCTTGAGGGTCATGAGCCATGTTTTTCGTAAATTTGGTTTCATTTTTTTGTCATGTCTTGTTTTCATGTGTCCCGATCATGTCTTTCTAATCCCCTTAAATTGTTTTTATCCCCAGCTGTTTTGGTTCTCTTACTGAATATGTCCTTAAACTGCTCCTACGGTGACAAAGTGAAGCAGCATTCTGCTTCAATGCTCCTCAAATGAGAGTACGTAATATCTGCTCAAACTGTCTGTACATTTAAATCTGACCTGAAAAATTTGTTGTTAAACAAACACAATATATCGCCTACAGACATCCTACGTGTCATGTTGGTACCATTTGCCAATAGTAATATTCTGTAAAGCCAAGGTTGGTATGACACTAATTTCCACTTTTTCCAAGGATAAAGGAAGGTAACTATAACATATCTGGGTTACGTCATGCAATATAACAATATTTAGATTTACTCTGGCCATTATGTTCTACATCCCTGGGCCAGTTCACATTTTATAGACTGAACATTCTTCAGGAACATGTGGTAGGAAGTGATCTAATGGCTGAATGACAGAAATGAGAGGACAAGCAGTTATAGAAAGTTACATCACAATGCTATTCAAAAGATGTTTTTGTCAGTAAAAAAAATTAAAGAGAATGTTTCTCAATACAAAAAAAAAATCCTAAGAGTTTGACTACTGTATGTCATAACGCTCTAAATTTCAAGCATCAAGAGAACTCTGTGCACAAAGCAAAACAAAATGTCTGATAACCTCCATAAATCCAGTTTGTGGATACAGTTCGGCTTGACCTCCACAAATGCTGATAAAACTTACCGTGGATATAAATAGCCTTCACTTTCCTTTCTTTTCTTTGGTCCTTCCTCGGGTCTCCTGACGGCCTCACGGCTCTGGCTGGGTTCTGAAGTGTTCGGTTTAGGTGAACGGTATGGGATTTTTTAATAGGTTTTAGGTGAACTAATGAATACACACTCACACGCACGCACATGCACATACACATACTCACCCACATACAAAATAAAAATTAATTTAAGAAAAATATATATATTAAAAAAAATGATGATGACATGTCAAATCGGTAAAATTACCGAATGAACAATACTGAGCTCTCCAGATAAAAGAAAAGAAAAAAGAAATAGTCTACACGCCGCTGTTCAAATATTCTCCTTTGCGAACAACAATGAAAATGGCAGTATGTTCGATCACTGACTTACGTTGAGTAAAGCTGCTCCCCCTCCTGACACTGGTTGCTGATTGGTCGTTGGCAAAGATTCATGAGGGAGTGACAGACTCTGAAAATCCATTTCTATTTCCCGCCGACAATTCACAGCTGAGCTCAGATGAAATGAGAAAAAAGCGAATCACTTCAGCAAGTAATCCGTTCATTCACGTTTACTCAAAAGATTTGTTCTTTTGAACAAAACTTTCGCAAATGACATAATGTTAAAAAAAAAAAAAACAGCCCAAAGCAAGTACTTGCTAGAAATGCCTGCAGCTCCTTCAAAGTTGCTATTTGTCTCATTGCAGCCATTTTCATTCTCGTCTTTTCATCAATTTGGGAGGGACGGAAGTTTAATAACTGTGTAAGTTTACTGGTTCATTTTGATTATACTTGTTCTTTTCATAATTGTGTTCCTTATTGTTTCCTTCTGTAACCAGTGAATATTCTGCCAGGTGGCAGATGTACTCTTGTCCTAGAAGAGTGCCCATTCATACAGTTTTTACTCTCTTTTTTTCCCATCTACATAAATAGGCTAAGACAGAGTCTTAGTACTAAAATTTACAACTGTATCAATCATTCTTACATCGCTTTAGCCTTAAATCATGTTTTGGCAACATACTTTTAGTAATTGAGCCCTTTGGTCACGGTGCTTGTGTGAAAATGTTCGGACAGCCCAAACATAATTTTCTCCAGCACGTCTCAGGAAGTGCCATGCAAGTCATTTAAATTTATAGCACGACGGGCAGAAACCAGAGGCAATTACGCATTCACCAGCTGCCTCTAACCCGGAAAACTCGTCACGGTGCTCCTTGAAAATGTGATTTCACTTTTAACAGGTGCTGTCGGAGGGTGGAAAGAGTTGTAAATGGGTTGCCTCCTGACTCGAAGGTTTAATAGTTATTCTACTTTTCAAGTTGTAAAACATAGCAATGGTCACTCTGTTGTAGCAATCTAGTTGAGCATCTGGCATGAATCACCTCATTATACATTTTGCTGACACAATCAGTACAGGCGCTCCCCTACTTACGAACGAGTTACGTTCCGAGCGATCGTTCGTAAGGTGAATTTGTTCGTAAGTTGCTTCAGCGCTATATTTTGTATTATAATTTATGTTTAAAGCCTATATAAGTATATTGAAGGTTTATATAAGTATGTTTAAGGCTTGTATAAGTAACCTGTATTGGTTTGTACTGAAAAAAACATTTAATAAAATGGAGAGAATACGTACAGTGCTGTACTGTACTACGTATGTTAGAGAGAGAGAGAGAGAGACACACACACAATATGTACATGTACGTAATAAGATAAATAAAATGAAGTTTAACTTACTTTTGGAAGATGTACTCGATGCTTAAGGAGATGATGGAGGAGGAAGAGGAGGATTTTATATCATGAGTGGGTCTTCGTCGTCGCTGGAATGGGCTTTAAAAGTTACTTCCTCCTTCATGGGGACAGGCGTTTCTTCCTCTTCCTCCTCGACACGTTGCTGAGCCTCCAATGCTGGGTGAGCTCTCACAGCGCCAAGCGTCGGTATTAGCGGCGGAAAGAAGCACTACTCGGAAAAAGGCGCGCATACAAAATCTAATTTACCGAACATTTTTCGACATACTGTACGCGCAGACATGTTCGTATGTACCGTTGTTCGTAACTCGAATGTTCGTAACTCGAATGTTCATAAGTAGGGGAGCATCTGTATTGCTGAAATCGACCATCCTCTCAGAAACGTCGTTTCTTTTGTGAATTTTTATAATACAGTATTATGTATAACAAAAGAATTATAGAATGAATAAAGCAAAAGCAACAACACACTGTCAAATGTAGGCTAACAACTGTACAATTAGTTCAAAAGAAAATCTTTTCTTACGTCAGGACAACATTCACGCTTCACCAGCCATAATTATCAAAAAGCAAAATAAGTAATTTTGGTAATATACATATATAAAAAAATAAAAAACATAAAATATTTATTCCTTATTATTATTTAGTATTGTCTATAATTTTACTATTACCTAGAATTTAGGACGTAACATCAGTCATAGAAAGCGTTCTACAATGGTTGCATCATATATATATATATATATATATATATATATATATATATATATATATATATATATATATATTAGGGGTGTTAGAAAAAATCGATTCGGCAATATATTGCAATATTACAGTGCACAATTCTCGAATCGATTCAATATATGGCCGAATCGATTTTCCAACATCCATTTTTTATGGAAATATTCAACAAAACGTCTTACTTAGGGTTAGGATTCACACATTAAGCATGAAAGAATGTTATATTAATGGAACATTAAGCCTTAATATTTTATTTCAGAGCTGTTCAAACATTAAACATACTGCAACCTGTTTGGTAAATGCAGTGGCTCATTTATGAGTCTGAATTTTCAGATAAATAAATACATTTTCATACAAATCTTACAGCATACAAGTACAAGTTTACTGATTAGTATTTTCTTAATTTGAGTTTTTTTAAAAATCGCAATAATCAATTTATAGATTCGTATCGGGATTAATCTAATCGAATCGTGACCTATGAATCGTGATACGAATCGAATCGCCAGGTACTTTACACCCCTAATATATATATATATATATATATATATATATACAGTATATATATATATATATATATATATATATATATATATATATATAAAATCACTTGCTAAAATCTGATAGCTGGTCCAAATGTGTTCTTGACGATGATACAAACTGTATTGTATTTCAAAATAAAAATCCCAAATCATTTATTTTTCTTTTTGGTCGCATAATAATTCATAAAATGGCCATCATCGGACAAATTTATACCTCAAATGACCCATAGAATGTGGGTTATAGTCCGAATTGTTTGACCTCTGTATTATTCGACTTCAGTCATCCTGCATCACTCATGCTGTTATTGACTGCTTAATATGTGCCTTAAATGTCTGACCTATCGCACTGTTTATTGAGTGTACCAAAAAATGGAGTCTACTCCGAATAGGCCGTCTAATAGGCATCGGGCCCACAGATCCCCCTCCCAAGCCCCTCCAAGGATCATGTTCAAGCTTATATGACTCTGGAATCGAATCAGTGTCTGTTTATTCACTTACCACACACATTTTCCACGGAGCTGGAATGTCTTCAAAACATTTTCAGATGGAAAATAGTAAAGGATTCATCGGACTGCCGTGTTCACACCAGATTATTCATGACCTTGTTTTTCTTTCTGTGCCAAATCTGATTCTCCCCTGGGAGTGTTATGAGAGTGGGATTCGTGACTGTCGGCCTTATGGTGTCCATTAATCAGCAGGTCCACCTATGCCAATGCTATCTTTCCTTTGTCTTTTCCCTTGATAAAATGGTCAACTCCCACACATTCCCGACAGTTAGAACCTCCCCCTCTGTGATTATCACCTGGACATGGGACATTAACATAAGATTAATCTGTCTTGCAATGTAATGTAAACACACTACATCTAAACACCGCTTGCGTCCACACACTGGAGTCTCCTTCAAGTACAGCCTTTTTTGCCCAGAACAATAGTCCTGGAAATCAGGGCAAGGGTCACAGATTGTTGAACAGTCTATTTGAATTATTGAAGCAGCCCCTGAATCATTCGTGCTGTGTTAACAGAAACAAAACACTAGACACTAATACTAATAATAAATCATAAAAACGGTCAATTCTATCCACGTGCATCCTTATTTATTCTGCCTTTAGAGGCAAGAAAAAAATAATCTGGTCATTGCTGCGACTTTGGCAAAGAACTCATCATCTGTCATAAAGAGCACATATAATCTTATAAAATAAAACGAACACTCCTTCATCATGCTTCCCCTCAAATGTTTCTCAGTCTCATATTTCTCCATCACACAACCATGAGCTCTCTTTGAAATGTATCCCTTCCCTTGAAGATCTCAGTCCTAATCCAGTCCTATTGGAACCTGGCAAGAGGGACTTGTCTGCTTCCTTTAACGAGGTCCGCTGCTGCCCAGTGGTGAAAATGAGAAACAGTCTACCTCGGAAACAGTAGTAAACTCTATGCTCTACTCAACTCATCTTCATTTATACAGCACTTTGACAAAAAAACACAACTGCGGGTACCCGGCGAATCTGCTCCGGTGGTTTGCCGTAACACAAGTTTGATGGATGTCTGTGCAGCTTTTTGTACAACATTTAGGTGGTCTTTTCAAATTAAGATTTTCAGACGAAAGTTTCTTTGCTCTTCATCCCCCGGGTAGGCATTGGACACATTCTCACAACAACATTTTCAAAACATTGCTCTTGGAGCCACAAACTCAACAGGATCCTATGATCATTTACAGAAGGAAACAAAAGCTGTTGTAGCAAATGTATCACTGCTACTTTGGTGTCTTCTTGTCAGAGTGATTTTTTTTTTTTTTTTTTTTTTTACAATAATATGTTCTATGCAAGGCAGCACGGTGGCTGACTGGTTAGCACGTCCGCCTCCCAGTGCAGAGGACGTGAGATCGAGTCCGGGCTTCGGCCTTCCTGGGTGGAGTTTGCATGTTCTCCCCGTGCTTGCGTGGGTTTTCACCGGGTACTCCGGTTTCCTCCCACATTCCAAAGACATGCATGGCAGGTTAATTGAACACTCCAAATTGTCCATAGGTGTGATTGTGAGTATGGTTGTTCGTCTCTGTGTGCCCTGCGATTGGCTGGCAACCAGTTCAGGGTGTACCCCGCCTACTGCCCGAAGCCAGCTGGGATAGGCTCCAGCACCCCCGCGACCCTTGTGAGGAAAAGCGGTCAAGAAAATGGATGGATGGATGTTCTATGCAGCCCCACAAAGTCTGAATATGGCATTCTGGTTAATATTACGTTAGTGGAATATGAGTTAAGAAGCAAAATCCAGCCGTTTTTATCCATTTCAGGGGGCAGACATTTTGCCACTTGCTGTCCACTGAAGATGACATCAATGTTGCTCAAGTCTCAGGTAACAACCAATCACAACGCAACTTCAGAAACAGGTGAGCTGTGATTGGTCGTTGGCTGAGCCCTGAGCCAGATTGATGTCATCGTCAGTTGACAGCAAGTGGCAAAATGGCCACCCCCAGTGATGGATACAAACGGCTAGGTTTTGCTTCATGATTCTTATTCCACAAATGCAATATTAATCAGTGTCAGAGTTGGGGAGCTTGAGGACCCAAATGCAGGTAGGAAGACAGGGCGAGGAGGCAGAGGTTCAATTAAAAAAAAGGAATTTTAATTACGTACAAACAAAAGGTGATCTTCCAAATTCGAAGATAAACCAAAACTAGAACCAAAACATGGGGGCACAACTAGGCACCGAACGGGCAGCATGACATGGGGGAAAAACATACAATGAACCCCCACAGACAGAGGGGAGACAGCAGACTAAATACACCAACACTAATGACACAACAAGACACACCTGGGCAAGACACAAGTGGCTGAGGGCACTGATTGGATAACACGAGGAAGGGCAGGATCACAATTAACAAGACCAGGAAGACAGAAACTAAACATGACAGAACAAGGAAGACACACAAGGCAAACAGAAACTAAACATGACAATCAGAATGTCATGTTTAGACTAGTGAGGTCACATATAACATATTATTGTCAAAAATTTCAAGTGAAAGTCAACCCATAACATTTTCTTTACAAAAAACAAAAACATGTTCTATGCAACCACTGAAGATGACATCAATGTTGCTCAAGTCTCAGGTAACAACCAATCACAACGCAGCTTCAGAAACAGGTGAGCTGTGATTGGTCGTTGGCTGAGCCCTGAGCCAGATTGATGTCATCGTCAGTTGACAGCAAGTGGCAAAATCCAGTGATGGATACAAACGGCTGGATTTGGCTTCATGACTCTTATTCCAAAAATGCAATATAAATCAGAATGTCGTGTTTAGACTAGTGAGGTCACATATAACATATTATTGTCAAAAAATGTTTAAGGTTGACTTCCACTTTCAAAAACATGTTCTATGCAGCCCCGCTAATCTAAATACAGTAATATTTCGTTTGTGCAATATGAGTTAAGCAGCTTCAGAAAACAGGTGCGCCGTGATTGATCGTTACCTGATACTGAGCAACTGTGATGTCATTTTCAGTCAACATCAACACGACCACCCCCTGAGAAGGGTAAAAACAAGTGGATTTTGCTGCTTAACTCATATTACACAAATGCAATATTCATCCGAATGCGTGATTAGACTAATGGAGGCCCATACAACATATCATTGTAAATAAAAACTTTGGGTTGACTTCTCTTCTAATTGAAATTTGCCACCGCTTACTTTTTAGTTTGGAAAACAATGACCATACCGGTGACTGAATCAGAAAGCACTGCTCTCAAGCCTAAAACCGCATCTGCCTGTGAATGCTCAGTTCAAACAGCAGAGGAGCAGCAATGTACAGTATTGATGTTTTTACTGACACCCAGTGGTCTGAATTTCACCCTTAGGTGTACTGTACCTTGGCATCCCAATTGCTTTCTGACTCCAGTATGTCAATAAAAACTCAAAGGGAAAACTGTAGGGGAAAAAAAGGCTTTTTTGAAAGCAGATCAAGCATAAGTCGATATGAATTCGGCATTTGGGAGGGACTAAACAGTATCGTGGGGCCAACCAAATTCTGTTATATCCTGTTGTTCCTGTTGACCTTTGTACTGACATGCACAGTATGCTTTTTATTTTCTCGAAAGTATAAGTCCGTCCACATCAAAGTAAGGCCTGAGAATAAAAAGATACTGCCGGAAAATTCTTTGGCCTCCAATAAGCATTCCTCTAAATCCAAAACTTCTGCTCCTGTCCTTGTGGTAAAAAAAAGAAAGAAGCTGATTTCAAACAAAAAGAGAGAACATAGAAAATCTAATCAAAACGCAATAAAAATCCGACTTAAAGCTGACTGTGTCGATTCAAATTGTGATAGAGAGGTGCCGGTACTGTCTCTGCAACACCCACTGACCAACCACCAAGTTATCTACTACATTAAAGGTTCTGCATGTTTACCTTTTTCCTCTCCATAAAAAATTTACACTCAAGAGTACTTTCATGTTGGTTGAGTTATGTGGCGCTCTCTGGCAAGGCAGCAGGAGGGGGGCTTTCATGTGAAGCCATAAAGCTGGAAAAAGCTGCCAAGGCTGCGTACTACATTTGAACTGAGGCAGGAGGTCAATAGTGCTTACATTAGGTAGGGAGGGGGGTTAGACAGGTAACCGTGGCGCCAAATTATACATTGCAGGGCAGCAGAGGAACACTGATTACCATTCAAAATGGACCATGGATCAAGTCTCAACCCAACAAGTATAGTATGACTCATTTGATTGAATGAACTGATGAGTCCTGTAGGTGGTGATGAAACACAATTCACAGTGACAAAAAAATGGACACCTTTTTCCACATCTAGTGTATATGGCCCCAATGCAAGTAGACAGTAACAATGAAACGACAAAATCAATTCAAAAGGATAACTTTTTCCTTGCTCTGTCAGCTAACAAAACCGAAACGCAATTTTTAGAGTTGTGCACAAAACGGTGGTCATTCAAATTGAATCAGAATTTCTCATTCATCAGAATGCGTGGTAGCATTTTGTCATCAAAGAGAAATGCTTGGATGGGATGTCCTGGCTCCCTCTAGATGGAGACTGCACATGCTCGGAAGCTACGTAGCCTATGCGCTACGTAAACGTATCAGCAGACACCTGAAAATAGTTGTTTTAGGAATATTTGGCGGGTTAACGGCAACCTAGCATCGGGGAAATTTGGCTGCTCAACACCTTACTGTTGGCTTTTCACGCCATCCTAGCAACAAACGGAAAATAGTTTGCAAATGGCCACCTGAGAGACAAACTAGTGCTAGCTAGGACAAGGCGAACTAGACACGCACAACACAACGAGGATGGATTTAAAATATAACTGTGGGGTGGGGGGGGGGGGCATCCTGGGTCCAGCACAGGATCCTAGAGGTTAAAGTACCCGTAAGTTATTTTAAACTGAAAAGGAAAAAACTCCTAAGGGTTGATACGCTGCGCCAACGAGTTAGTGTAGGCTAAACTGCGAATAAAATAAGTGAATATGGCTTTGTAAATGTATGATGACGATAAAGTACTGTATACAGTAAGTGCACTCCAGTTACCATTTAATATTTTGATCAAATAGGACTTTTCATTTGTTGGACTATGAAAAGTACAATAAGTAACCGATTCAAGATGATTTGAGATTCGCTCATTAACTCATTGACTGCCATTGACGGCTATAGACGTCAAAAATGAATTTGAACTATTAGTTTCACATTTTTTTTCCACTTTTGTTAACAAGAGTATGAAAACCTAAAAAAAATGTATTGTATATTTAGAACAGACATAAAATGTGTGATTAATCTTGAGTTAACTAGTAAAGTCATGTGATTAATTACAATTAAAAATTGTAATCGCCTAATGCCCCTAATAAAAAAAAGAAAAGATTATAAAAAATTAGGGGCGTTAGATGATTTAAAAAAATATATTGTAGTTAATCGATTAATCACAAATTTTATATCTGTTAAAAATGCACAATAAAAAAAATTATAGGTTTTCATACTCTTGTTAACAAAAGTGGGAGAAAAAAAGTTAAACTAATATAGTTCAAATGAATTTTTGACGTCTATAGCCGTCAATGGCAGTGAATGAGTTAAAGTTAATGAGAATAGCTAGTGCTGATTTTGGAAGCAAGTCCACGCACTAATAATTTCTGTCAACATAGGAAACTTGTACAAATACAATAAAATGTGATGGATTTATTATTATTTGTAAACATAGTAATACTGTAATTTGTTCTGTTCTAGGCTTGGGGTTCTCTGTGTGAGTAGTTATCTGCCTCTATTTATCATTTCTGAGTTGGACTGGTGATCTGTCTGTACAACACACAGCATCGCATACAGAAAATCAAGTCTGCCTAGATCCCTGCTAAACTTCATCTCTTCCCATAGACTTCCTCAAAATTACCCAGAATTAAGAATATCAATTATTAGGAAATTGTCGGTTTATCAAATGACCTCTTCCTTTGGATGATTTGTGACCCGAACAGCATTACTTATCAATAATCCTTTCTGTTTTGGCCCATTTGTGGTCAAATGAACTCTCAGTGAAGTTCAAAGTTGAAGAGTTCTGAGCGCTCTGATGGTGTTAGTACCGTGGTACATGATCCTACCTTTCATTCATTTGGTGTTAAATTCCAATGTCTTAATTGCCAGCCATCGATGGTTCCTAGCCCGGATTAAAAAAGATAAATAAATAAAATGGAGGGATTTTTCAGAAAGAGCAACAAAACATAACATGAGAGTGACTCGTAGTTGGGCTTTCTTCTGTCTACAATCCATAGGGTCACACAAGCATTATGACACAAATCTCAATTCAATGAGTACAAGCGGTAACTACGATATATGTTTTTTTAGGCCCATTAAAGCAATACTTTCCCCCCAGCTCATTGTATTTTTAGAGGGGGTTCAGGGCAAGGACACACTTTGTGTGGTCCAATGAGTGCATGGCTTAGGAAAATGACCAGAATTCAAGCTAACTAGACCAAGGTTTATACAAGATAAGATGCTCGAATGTGTTTAAACTGATATGCAGATCCAGACATTCCATTAGGTCACCACACAGTATGACACAGTGCTGGAAAACATGTTGTATTTATCAAGATAACAGCAGCAGCGATGTGGAACTCATGAATTTGCATGCCTAAACCACGGCACACCAATTTGTTTCATTTAGATATTTCATGATATTCAGTTCATAGCATATTGCACTGCTGGGATTTGATGTCTCGACTGGGGAGGACTGTAACGGCAAAATGAACTTGAATCCCTTGAAGAAGCTAAGCTGAATCCTCAACTCCACGCTGCTTCCAGACAGCTTTGTGGAGACTGGCTGGACATAGCTCAGCTTGCAAGTCATGCTAGAAGTGGCGCAGCACAACTTCTGACCGTCAAATGACAATAAACACTGCTCAGAAGAATTTGGGGAATAGTCTCCCCACAACTACAGACATCTTCACTAGCAGATGCAGAAAGAGGGCTCTGTGCATCATCACACTTCCTCTTGCATCGTCTTCTTTCTGCAAGCTGTTAGACCAGGGGTGGGCAATCCTGGTCCTTGAGGGTCGGAATCCTGCATGTTTTCGATGTTTCCCTCCTCCAACACACATGTATCAAATGATCAGCTCATCAAGCAAGCTTTGCAGAAGCTTAATCATGATTCTGATCATTTGATACTAATTTTAAGTATTTCTATGATTTTTTTTGGGCCAAATAGGCATTTTTGCCCCTTTTATTTTATTTTTGGACATTAATTTATTTATTTATTTTTAAACAGTCAGTCAAGGCACTGTCAAATGTAATATGTATTTCATTGAATTACGCTTGTCGAAATTGTATGGTAAAATGTGTTCTAGTAAGTAGTTCACATCTGTTTATCCTAGAGTATTTGGATTTTCCGGGTTGGGTTGGATGCAGTTTGAAGCCTTTCAATCATTATTTCAAATTGTAACCTTGCAGATTCTGAAAATAGAAATGTATAAAAATGTTTGATATACAATATTATGACAACTTGTTCAACCATTTTGCATCTAAGGATTTATTGTATAGGCTAATGTGAAAATGTTGTGGGGTGTGAGACAATTCAACAGAGACCCATTACAATACATGGCAGGCAATTGATAATGTCGGAAAACCCAAGTAATTTGTATAACTATGTGAATACGCTTTTTTTTTTATTGAAATTTACGTTATTTCATTATGACAATGCCAAAAAGTGTTTGTTTGTATGTATTTTGTACAGTTGTTCAATAATAATAATAATAATAATAATGATAATAATAATAATAATAATAATAATAATAATAATAATAATAATAATAATAATAATAATAATAATGGAGGAATCAAAATAAATAAAGTACATACTGCATTCGATTATTCCATCCCATTCGGCATCACGCAAACTCTCGCGAGATTACGTCGCCGCTGTCATGGCTGCTATGCAGAAGCTTCGGAAGTGTGTTGTGTCTCCCACCGGCAAGCACTCCGCTTCGGTTATCTTTCTGCACGGTTCAGGTGCGTTGCTTCGGAAACTCTCAAGTATGCAACAACAAGTGTTACCGTTTGTTTGTGTTTTTAACAGACGTACAGTTCAAGCTCGTCAAGAGTGACTTGTTTACGGATACTGTTAGAATGACTTCTTTTTTTTTTCTTTTTTTTTTAAGTTTTTGGCACAGAGATTAACAACTCTGTTAGCTCCTGGTTCTCATTAGATATATAAATAAAGTAGCAGCTGTTGGGGAATAAAGTGTCCCTTTAAACAGCTGTATGAAATGTTCTTGGAGCATGCGATCTAAAGCTAATCTTACCGTGTAAAAAAATAGAAGTGTGTTGAAGATATGACATTATACAGGATACAGTGTCAACAATATGCATAATGCTCTTCGTTTTCATCACTAGGTGACACAGGGCAAGGATTAAGAGCTTGGGTTCGAGATGTGATGATGCCTGGTCTGACCTTTGCCCACATCAGAGTAATTTACCCCACAGCTCCAGCAAGGTATGGTTTGTAATTGTGTTTGTTTGTTTGTTTTCAATTTACCAAATATATCCGAAACACGCCACAGTATTCTTTGAAATAGTCATCTAGGAGGTGTTTGGACCAATGCAAATGTCTGAATCAGTCAGACAGGTTCAAAGTGGATATTAAACAGTCGTGCCAGCTTCCTAGTACAAAGTCTGTGTAAGATCCGATTGAGTCCATGTGTGAACTGAATAGGTCATTGTCGAGAGAATTCACAGTAAGTGAGTGGGCGTGCTGTTGATGTTTTGATCATGTGCCTGGAGCAAAACCAGGAACTTTGGCAGGCACGGATGTGAAAATCCTTTGCTACTTACTACTTGGTTGTTGATGACAATATTATGACCTAGCCATGTAACATTGTACTTTAAAAACAAATTTAGAGCAACTATATGTAATATTGTCTTTTTACAATTTTCTTGATTTATATACAATAGCTACACGGACAATTTTCAACTGATCTTAAAAATGACATGGAATTCGGAGTCTTGAAGCGATCACTGGTTTCTTTTCTTTTTTAAGATCAATCAATCAATCGATCAATCAAGCCTTTATTTCATTCACTTGTAAAAGAAAAAAAGACAATTTAAAGCAATATTCAATTCAAAGTAAATAAAATAATTGAAAGGGGACAGAAAGAAGTAAAACTTGAAACTTTCTTAGATACCAAACAATTTTCATTTTAGACAAAGCACAATACAGTGGAGGCAACAAAAGAAAAAAATACGTCCAAAATTAATGTTATTCAAAAGTGTTTCTGTCTTGCAAATTGTCACACAGGAGCAAATTTGTGCGCAATAGAAATAAACCAGCAATACAAAAATGACCAAATGATAATTATACATACCAAAATGACCAAAAGTGTAATCGTGATTATAGAACCAGAAACTGGACTTTTCTTATTCTAAAGAAAGCAGTAAGGTGTTTGCCTGCATATTCGCATTTTTGGGGGGGGGGCTTTCATTTTATGCTGAAAAACTCAACTGTTTGCTAATGTTGTGCTCAGGCCAAAGCTTTTTTTGTATTAAAAAAACATTACTGTAGCACCAGCTTGTGGCATCTTAGTGCCAAGGAACTATGTTAAAGTGAGTTGAGGAGCTTCATGCAATGCCTTTCCACCCTATGGTGGCATTTATCGAAATTTAAATCAATTTGTCAGTTGCTCACATCAGAGCTTGTTCTCTATTAAGATATCACCATTAACATGTTACTGTCATTTGATCTGACCTTTGACCCTTTTCTTTATTCCAATCAGACCATACACACCCATGCACGGATCTCTGTCCACTGTTTGGTTTGACCGTCATAAGATCTCATACGACAGCCCAGAGCACCTACAATCCATAGACGCCATGTGCAGCACCTTAGGGTCTATCATTCAGGAAGAAGTCAGTGCTGGGATCCCCAAACATCGGATCATCATCGGTATGACTCTGCTATCATTTGATCACTGTCAATATTGCTACGTGATCCATGTATTGCGTTTTTCTTATTATCGGTATGTTGCCTGTCACTGCAGTGATTTGCATTTGACGCACAAGATGATGCATTCATGTTGACCAGTGGAATAAGCTGTCCAGGTTTACCTACCAACTGAGAGGCAGAAATCAATACACAAATAAGATTGTAGTTGCAACAAGTATTATTCTCCCAGTTTCTCCTATAGGTGCTTCACTTTTTCTAAATTAGCTTTGTTACAGAATTGATTCCAAGATGGATTAATTTAAATTTTCCCTCAAAAGTCTACACAAAACACCCCATTGTAACATGAAAAACGTTTTTAGCATTATTTTTTTTCAAATTCATTAAAAAAAAACTGCAACAACTACTTTGTAAGAAATCACAATTATCACACGTATAATAAGTATTCACAGGCTTTGCCATAAAACTCTACACTGAGTTCAGGTACCTTCTACTTTCACTGGTCATCCTTGAAATGTTTTTACAGCTTAATTGGACTCAAACTGTGGTAAACTCGGTTGATTGGACGTAATTTGGAGAGGCACACAAGGGGCCATTTAAGGTTCCTAAGTTTACAGTGCATGTCAGAGCACTAACCAAACATAAAGTCAAAGGATTTGTCTGTTGACCTCTGAGACGGGATTGTCTCAAGGAACGGATGTGGAAAATGTGGAAATGTTTGCTGCTTGGAAGTTCCCAATGAAAACAGTAACCTCCATCAGAAATGGAAGACGTCTTGAAAAACTGCAACAACAACAAAAAAAATACTAAAAACAAGTAACCTTTCTTCAAAATTGGTGAGATTCTTAAAATTAGCAATGACCTTAAACTTTACCAATTGGTGTTAAAATTTCAGAGCGTGGTAGCCAACTGAAATGCACTTCTTGCATAATGGCAACGACAAAAGTGCATAACGATAAAGCCACGAACAGCTTCATAAAATCATACAAGTCGCACAATTGTATTGATTTCACACTTCACGTTACAGCCGCTTGTTTTTGTGATTGCGTTCTTTTTGGTCATTATCCACAGCTCGGCACCATATATGTGGCTGCCAACCGAGATCAGACGGTAAATCTTTGCCTTTTGGCTGAACAGCTCACTCGGCAGTTTCATGTAGCGTCCGCATTACTGCACAAATCTGTCTGTCAATCTCCCGCTCTATTCTTCTTACTTGTGAATGAGACCTCAAGGTACTTGAACTCCTACTATTAGGACATGATGTCATCCTGACCCGGAGAGGGTACTGAACCCTTTTCCAGCTGAGGACCATGGTCCCAAAAATGGTGGGGCTGAGCTGAGCTCCACCTGCTTCACCATCTGCAAAATGCACATTATAACATTATTTTTGAACGGTCATTGAATTATTTTACTTTTTATTAAATACGTAGTCCTGACCAGCGTTGTGGAATCCAAGGTCCAGAAAGTAAAAATCCTGAAAAAGTTTGGTTTTAGCCACAGGTGCTTCTACTCAACAAGTGAGACGAGCTTGTTTACCTGCCAGTTGAGTGAAGCACATGTGGCCAAAGCCAAACTGTTTCAAGGTTTTTACTTTCTGGACTTGGATTCGACAACCCTGCCTATCTAACTGAAATTTTAACTACCTGCATCTCATATTAGGTAGCAATTGTCAATTATGGGAAAAAAAAAAGAGTACCAGTAGTTATTTTGTAAACAAGGGGTAAAAATATTGTTCTGGTCATAAAAGTATTACAGCGACATGAATTAAATTGAAAGTGAAAATTATAACCTTTAGATCACATCAGTAACTGGCATACTGGCATATACGGCATATATAAATATAGTTAAAAAAAATTTAGAAGGTGAGGGAAATATTCCTAAAAAAAAAAAAAAAACTCACAAATTTACCACTTTATAAAGTGGCAGGCAGATATGCGAGGAAACTTACAAGAAATACACGTAGCGTACTACTCGGATGTTTGTGCTAATACTTTTCGGTCTGGTTTTCAAATAAGGAGATAGTAATGGTTTTAACCATATTATTTTAAGCATTCGCTCTTTGAAGTGTTAGGTACGGTCAACGACAAAGATGGCCTTGTTTTGCGAAGGTCCACACCTGAGGATCAAGCATTTAAGTTCATTTGTTAAAATTAACTTATACATTGATGTTTCCATAACTATTATTTACACATTCATACTTTTTTTTGTGTACAATTAGCTAAGTTGATGTCGAATCTGCCGCTCCCCGTCAATCACTTGCATTTACCTTAAGTGTGCTAGATTCTGATTGGTTAGTGTTAATCAGCTGATATAGGGGATCAGGAAGTGTTGTCGCTCTAGTATGACGAGTAAAGTTTAAATTAAGAATGAATCAGTCTCGATTCTGCCTTTTCATTTCATAAACAGTGTCCCATTAACCACCAACAAATCCAAGTAAGTTTTTTGCCTGCAAATTTGACACTTTATAAACTTGCGAATTTGCCATTTTATAAACTCGCAAATTTGAGAGGTTTTTTTTCATGATAAAATATATATATATATATATATATATATTTATATGTGGTCCTAATACGCCATCGTCACACTCTCGCCTCTGTCAGATTTTTTTTGGGGGGGGGGGGGGGCAGGAGGGTGGCGATGTAATCTGTCAACTCCCAACACTACCACTCTGTCCTGTTCACTCACTCCCTTTCTCACAGTATCTATTTTCCTCTAATTCCACTCCCCTCCACATACACAAACTCGCACAGTCACAAGCCTGACTTATTCCCTGCCTCCCTCCGTCATGATATAAAATAAAGAATGCAACTCGTCAACTTACTTAGGCCTTTTATATTCTGCCAGCATGTGTATAAAACGTTTGTTGAGATATTTCTCTTCCCTAAAAAGCTTTTTGCTTCAAATATTCCTCTTATCAAGCCCATCTAAATCACTGTGAAATACAATGAGTCGGATGAAGCACTATAAATATTATGACTGGAGTAAGGTAAGAGTTCCCACAGGAAACACATGGGAGGCCATCAAGTGTTTTAATTTCACCGAAGGCCGGTCCCCCATGAAAGGAGAAACTACCGAGAGCAGTGGAGAAAGGGTTAGCCTTCAAGTCGTGAAAGCATGAAGGTAGTGCTGCTCGGGGGGAGGGGGGAGGGGTGGCGACAGAACTGTGTGAAAGATGTAGTGTTAAGGGCCAGAAAAGCTCCCAATCTTGATTCCAAAGTACGGTAAGTGAGAAAACATACGCTCATGGGAAAGTGCTGAAATACTTTCTTACTAAATCATAACATTTTTGTCATTAACTATAAATACTCCGTGCATTCACTTGGCTGCTCTGTAGAAAGTGCACTTCCCTGGCTGATATCGACAAGCGCTAGCACTTTCTATGGAAGCCATTATTGAGCGGGTAGGCTGCTGTTTCAGTCAAACACTATACACACGTTTCGTAATGCGAGTATCATAGTATGGCACTTTTTTCTCCTCGGTATCGCTTGTTCTTTGCATTTAATTGTTTACCCTTTTTAGTGTCGTTTTTATAGATTTTTAAAATAATCATTTGCAATTTTTTTTATTTTATTTTTTTGCTTGATTATACGTTCCTGCAGAACCTAGCGAAACAGAATATCGCCACAGGTGTGTGAGTTCACACAATGGCACGACCTCCACAGTCAAAGAACTTTAATTTGTGTGTCAGTGCCAGCAGGGGCAGCAGAAGTGGTGTCAGGTGTTACACTGCACACCGAATTCTGGGATTGTGCAATACTCTCTGAAGGTAGAAAACCACTGGTTCGACTTAGTCACCCCATTGTGGGTCAGTCCCGTTCATACAGAACAGTAACACTTAAAGAGTCGCACTTAAAGATCACAATTGTATTTATATGCATTTATTCGTTATGATATGATATTTAACAAAACGATGTTTACATAGAAATAGGTCGATTTTAGGGATGAACGTTCACCTGTTTCCTTCATTATAGTGATTAGCGATGTTCGATACCACTTTTTTTTAGATAGATACTGATACCGATACTCAAATCTTCAGTACTCACCGATACCGATACCAAGTGCGGATAGCGTTAGTACTTATTATACATACAATTAAAAAAAAACTATGACATATTTTTTTAATGATGACATATATATCCCAACTACAGCAAATTTCCTTAAAATTGAATGAAATTAATGGCAATTATATTTTTTCAATTTGCTCATAAAAGTTATTTTGCATAAAGCACACAATAAAATTAATTTTTTAAAAATCGATAAATAAGGTGAAACAAATAATCCAGTGGCCAGGAAAAAAAAGGTCCCAATCAAAATATGTGAAATGCAAATAATTCAAATCAATACATTTGGGCTTCAAGTATTTTAGTAATATCTACCATGTTAAGAATTCCTCATGCTGATTAGTGTGATGTTTAATTATATCTTATTTTGAAATCCATGCTTTTAATTTGGAAGGCTGCTCTGTATTTCCGTTTCCTGTTTCACGTTCTCCGTTCATTATAAATATAATGTAGTATGTATAAGAGCTATAATCTACGAGGGCCATAAACGGCACCGTTCTATTTTTAGCACCGCAGCTCGACGACGTTAATGAGGCACGTAAGCGAGCCAATTAAACACGGTGATGTTACGTGAGCTACAAATATATATATATATATATAACACACACTGAACCACTGATATAGGTATGCACAACAAGAGTACTTAATTATTCTCAGTAACACACACCAAAATGGCACTTCCGGAAGTAATGAAATGAACAAGTGTTACCTCATAAGGAGACGGACAGGAAATGAACGAGACGAAACAAAACTTTCTGACAGTTCCTGACAGAAAAATGGCCACAAGAGCGGGGGCTGATACCAGTATCGATGAATTGTGGCCTGGTATCGGTACACGCCCATCCCTAATAGTGACCATTACTGATTTGCAGTGTCAGTTAATGGATTCATTATTTTCTTATTTATGCCAGACCGAATGTTCTGAACTTGTTTTGATGGCAGTGTTATTCTGAGCAGAATGTTACTGCCTGTAGATGATGTCATGTTGTTTGTTGAATCAACAGCGCCTGTGCTGGTGGCACCTATACGGTATTTTGCATCAACTGCCTCAAGATGCAATTATTAGCAATGAGTTCCACACCAGTGACAGACAGAATTCTTAGCCATAAATGAAAGGAATCATGTCAAATAAGTACGGCTTCCTTTTTAGCGCTTCTAGAAATCATGAACCAAAGTTAATTTTACACATTTTCAAGGATCTCTAGCTTTAGCTAACGTAGCCACTGGGTCTATGTCAAGCTGCTACGTTCTTGTCCCTTGTCTGTGCTTCCAGATTTACTCACTATATAGTCATTATTGTCCCCAAATCTTCTTTTAGCATAACCACAAATGCTTCTCCTCGTCATCCTTCTTATAAATTAAAGCTTTCTTTCTGTTTGCACACTTTCTGAAACACACCACCCCTAACATAGTTCAATTCTGAAATAGAGGCAAATCGTATTGGACCTGACCTAAAGTGGAGCCAATGGGAGGGGGGATATGTTTCTCATTGGAGAAACTTTCTTGTTCTAATGAGAAAGTTTTCTCGTTTGAATGAGAAACGTTCTCCTTAAGACTTCAGATGTTTAAAATGTCTCTGGAGGAGCTATAGCACCCCCTAGCGCCTCAAGGCCCTGCCCATAATTGTAAAGAATTTGGTGTGGGAGAACTTGACTGACCTCACAAAGTTATGAAGTGGACTGCATTCTGGACACAAAGTTTGAGCAATTCACTTTCCATTAGAATGGTAAGGATGTAGGTTAAAGAAAGGTGGGGGGTGGGGGGGTTAGCGTGAGATAATTTGACTGCTCACCAAGCTAAGAAGCAAAGAAGTAGAACGTATTTTGGACAAGCAATTTGTTCAATTTACTTTACATTTCCATGGTAAAGAGGTTAAAATTGTTTTTTAAGCACTACTGCTTAGAGATGTCTGCAGTCTTCATTTTGTTATTGCTATTAGCACACTTACTAGTATGCACCATTGCATCCAATTATCTCTTTGATTTGAACTGGTCATTTTACACAGAAGTCCTTATTTGCACTCTCTTCATTTCTCTCTTCCTGCTCGTTTGTTTACTCTCTGAGATGAGTTTGGGTATTTGCACACGTTCCCAGATGTACACAGATGTGGAAGATTAAGGACAGTCTTAAACGACTTATTATAAGACCAAAAAGATGATGATGTAGAACTTTTAATTTAGGATTCGATACTTTTTTTTTTTTTTAATCACTCGTACTTGGTATGAAAAACGCAGTATAGGTCCAGCCCTAGTTCTGATGTGTGGGAACTAGTCGCAGAACTTCAGCTGTTTTTTGTTAACTGTTATTTTTCTCTTTGTCTCCCCAAATAAAAGGGGGCTTCTCCATGGGTGGCGCGATGGCCCTCCACTTGGTGTGTCGGTACCACCCAGATGTCGCAGGGGTTTACGCACTCTCCAGTTTCCTGAATAAAGACTCTGTTGCTTTTCAGGTATTGCATCAATATACACAATGCCATTGGCTGTTTTTTTCTTGTTAAAGTTGTGATCAAAGTATTTAATTTATGATTTGTTTTTTTTATGATGCATGAACAAACAGGTATCCCTGAGAAACTGATTAGAGGGTTTTTGCATAAACCTTATGTTTCATGATGAAATAACAAATTACAAAGATTATCCAGTTGCCAGATTAGTCGCTGCCATGTTTTCAACAAATTATATAAATGGTTGCCAGATAGCATAGAATCTTAATCGGATCCTTGAATAGTTTACTCTGACCCCCCACCCCCACCCCTCTCACCCACAACCTCCCTGATCCAGTGGGTGTAAATCGGCCGGAGGAAGTACTTCCATTTCGAAAGGAAAAGCCACCGTGCAATTAGAGAAGAGGGCACTGGTTGCCCTCGTAAGCCAGAGAAAATGTGAATTTGTCTGAAGCCGCGTATCAATTCTAGTCATATTTCTTCCATTGTGCTTCTTCTGACGTACCTTGGCCACTAGGGGGCAGTATTTAAAAAAAAAAAAAAAAAGCATTCATAATAAAGAGTTTCACAACTGACTTAGCAAGCTGCAATAATAGTAGTCATTTTTCACAGAGGATAAAGAATATATGCCTGTAAGTATTGTTGTATTGTCTTTCAACGTGTTCCTGTGCCATTTTTGTTTCAATTTTTTGTTTAAAGGTTCGTTCACCGCCATAGCCATGCTAGTATTTGTAGCCCGTCTATGACGTTTTTCATTGTGCGTTAGCATTAAGCTAGCAGACTTTCTTGTGTTTTAGTTTTTCAGGCTACTTGGAGTGACCAAACAAAAAAACAATTGTGACACTTTTGACAGCAAATATTACTGGGCCCATGTTCATTACTTATAGTTTGAGTGAAAATCTTCTATGAGGGAATTTCTTTACATTTACTCATCACTAATATAGCCACCTTCATCGCAATGCCAATTTCAGGCTTCAGTTCTGAAAGATGCATTTTGCGGGGGCCCCGTGGGGGAGGGGATTGCTCGAGAGAACACCTGGAAGCACTCTGGTCCGAGGATGCATTGGGCTTAGTATTGGTGGCGCCAGTAAATCTATACTTCCGTAGGTTGTTCGCCATCTGGATGTTATTCCTGAGCATCTTTGGTGTTAGAGTCATGAGGTCAGACTTTTTTGCTGATTGTCGTGGAATATACAACTATAGAAGAGGGAATTATAAAAACGCCTAGCGGGAGCCCATGTACATAAAACACAGTATTTGAGATTACTTTTGAACAATCCCACCAGATTGGCCCTCATTTGTGTATTTTTGTGTAATGAAGGCAGTGGAGGAGCGGGTAAGAACAGGACATTCCCTCCCGGAGTTGCTCCAGTGCCATGGGACAAGTGATGATCTGGTGCTTCATAAGTGGGGAGAGGACACATCAGTGTTGCTACAGAAGGCTGGGATGAAAACCACTTTCCACTCGCTACCCGAGCTCTACCACCAACTCTCGCTGCCTGAGATGGAGCTGCTGAAAGCCTGGATTCTACAAAAACTTCCACCTAACTCATCCTGACCACCGTCATTTCCTCTTTGTGTGTTATTTTAGTAATAAATGTTTATATTTTGTTCCATGTTTGTTGCTGCCATTCTTCTTTAGCAACCTTAAAGGTTTTAACAACCACAAAACTAATATCATTTTTTGGACATGTTATACCTGCATTCATTTTGAAGTCAAATGTATTTACAGTATGAATTTTGAAATCAAATTCCCTTAAAAGGAACCCCGACTGTCATGACAAGTTTGCTCTATATTATTTATTTGGTTGTTACTAACCTAACTATGAGATAAATTTTTGAAAAATCATTTCCAGTTTAATAAATTACAACCTATGCCGCCATTGTTATTTACATCGCAACGCATTCAGTGCGTAGTGACGTAGAATGGCGGCTCGCTCTCTGCCGAGCAATGCGAAACGCCGATAAAGAAAGCAAGGTAAGCCTCCGTTTACGAGGGACGATCAAAACTCTTGAATGCGTCTGGTGAATGACGAGAGCACGGCGTGGGGGCGAATAAAATTTTAATTGTAATTAATCGCATGACTTCACTAGTTAACTCACATTGAAAAAAAAAAAGAAAATATTTAAAAATTAGGGGCGTCAGGTGATTAAATTTTTTAATTGTAATTAATCGCATGACTTCACTAGTTAACTCACGATTAAAAAAAAAGATTATTTAAAAATTAGGGACGTCAGGTGATTAAAATTTTTAATTGTTTTTTTTTTTTTTTTCTGGGAGATCTCAGTATTGATCATTTGAAATGTCATCATCATTGTTCTCCCTTTTTTTTTTTGTATGTGTGTTTGTGCGTGTGTGCGTGCGTGCGTGTGTGTGCGTGCGTGCGTGTGTGTGCGTGCGTGCGTGAGAAAAAAATAAAATAAATAAATAAGAATTCCCATACCGTTCACCTAAACCGAACACTTCAAAATCCAGCCAGAGTCGTGGGGCCGCCAGGAGACCCGAAGGGGGACCAAAGAAAAGAAAGAAAAGCGAAGCCCAGCACAGACCAGACACCACCCACCGGGCCACTAACCTTCACCAACCCCAGAGACATCCAAACTCCAACAAATCAGGGAAACCTCAAGGGCCCAAAGGAGAAACTGAGGAAAGGTAGAAAGGACAGACGAAGCAGAGTGAGATCCACAGACACCAGCCTCCACCGAATCAATGACCTGAGGGAGAAACAAATTGTGTCTGAGTCTCGATAGATGCTGGTGTGGTGGATCTAGCATGCATGAAAATCTCCACCAAAGAGGGGAGCCGTCGACCCCCGCCAGGACAGAGCAAGCGCAACACCTCAGGGCCCCCCAGGCCGCGGCCGCGCCAAAGGACGACCCCCGGGCCCCGCAGGGGCCACCGGCCGGAGAGCAAACCCCGGAGCAGGAGCGCCCCCCACCCCAACGCGGCCCGCGCCCCCAACCCAACGCAGCAGGACGGGGCACTGCAGGCCCACCAGGCACCCCACCGGCCCACAACCCCCGCTCCCCCCCCCGCCCCCCACCACCGCCACCCACCCCAACCCAGCCCCAACCGCCCCCAGGTCCCCAAATCCCCAGACGCCCCCCCCACCCCAGCACCCCCCCCCCACCGGCACACGGACAGGCGATCGCAGCACTGCTCCATACCGCGGCCGCCCCAACCGATGACCCCCCCCCCCCCCCCAGTTGTGTGGTGCATTAAAATTTGGAGGGGAGCTGCAGGGCGGAGACGGTGTCTCCACCCCACCCCACTCCCCCCCCAAAGTGTGTTATGTGCCCTAAAATGTATTGTGCAAAACTAGTGCAGTGAGTTAAGAGGAGCGACCAGCTGGGCCCCCCCCCAACCGGGCGGGGGGGGGGGGGGGGGGGGTTGCGCACCCGCCCACCAAAACCCCCACCCACCCACCGGGACCCCGGCGGGGCTCGCCCCCCAGATACCGGGGCCCGCCCGAAGTGCCCGGAGGCCCACCGGAGCGGGGCGGGCACAACACCAATCCCGCCCACTCCCCCGGCCCCCGGAGCGCCGAGACCCGGGCCACGGATGGAACCCCCGGCCTAGGGAAGGGGGAGGAGGGCGGACAGGGGAGGGGACGGGGGAAGGAGACGACAGGAAGGGCAGGAGGCAGGGCCGCAGAGAGAGGGAGAGAGGAGGAGGAAGGGCGACGAGGGAGAAGGGAAGGGAGGCGGAGGACGGGCGGGGAGAGGTGAAGAGGGAGAGGAAGCAAGGGGGAGGGGAGAGGGAACCACGGGGCACCCCGGCGGCCCACAGGCCCCGACCCGCGTCGCCGGACCCAGAGCGACGGACCGCGTCGGGGCGGCGCCGCCCCGGACACCAAGGAGAGCCCCGCAGCACCCACCACGAGACCCAGGGAACGACCAAGACGCAGCCGCCACCCAGCAGCCAACAGAGGGGCAGACCCGCCCACGCCCAGCCAGGGGGGACAGCACCTGTAGAGTTAGTCCCCTGGCATGCAGTGAATCCGAATATTAGCCTTTAGTGCCCATTGGAGGTGAATCTGCTCGATCCTGTTGACAGCAACTGGGTTCCTGACTATAAAAACACAACCATTAGTAACAAACTGCCAAATGCAGAGACATCAATGTAAGTTATCACGATGTGGTGGCTCTCGCTAACAGGCAGAATTAAATAACCAGAATTAGGTTAAAATATTCTATATACGTAGACCATATTTCTATGAATTTTTAATTGTAATTAATCGCATGACTTCACTAGTTAACTCACGATTAATAAAAAAAAATTAGATCTGTTCTAAATGTGCAATAAAAAAAATTCTAGGTTTTCATATTCTTGTTAACAAAAGTGGGAAAAAAATGTTAAACTAAAAGAAATAGTTAAAATTAATTTTTGACGTTTATAGCCGTCAATGGCAGTGAATAAGTTCATATGGACTTTGGCTGGCATGAGGTCTTTTACATCTGTCTCATTAATTAGATCCTCATCATAATAAGAAAATTGCCTCAAGAAAAATCACCTGCAATTTTTCCCATTCTCACTCCACATCAGCATCACATTCTCCTCTCACTTTCCTTTCTTGTCTCCATTTGACTTACACGGGATGAAATCACCAGGATCACTTTGATCCAGCAACTAAGGTGATTTGGAGTGGACGAATGGATGAGGGAGGTGCATGAAGGCAGCAGGAGGAGAAAGTCGGCTTCTTGCGGCTACAAGAGCAAATGGGGCTTTTGCATGTGAAGGTGAGCACGTAGTAAGTTGGAATATAGGGGAGGGAGGTGCAGCCAAAACAAACACAAGGAGCTCAGATTTTCACTCTGGCCCCAGTCGCTGATTACTTCCAGCAAGTGTGAAAGAATGCTACTGTTGAGAAGCCAGCAGTAACACCCCCCCAACCCCCAGTGAACTTACTACCTCATCATCATCCCTCACGACGCCACCTCAATCGTTTCGAGAGAGAGAGAGAGAGAGAGAGAGAGAGAGAGAGATTGCTTCCATGTCTTGAAAACAGTTGAAGCTAACAAGCTTTTGTCGACAGCTTATTAAAATATCTATTTTTTTTTCCAGGGGCGAAAAAAGGACAAAAGTTCCTCTTTCTTTCACTTATCATTTCTTATATTAGTTCTCTCCGCACTTTTGTCAGCTTCTTTTTGCATCACTCACACCACCTCCCTTAGCCAAAAGTGCATCCCCTCTCGGTCAAATGATGGTGTTCTCCCTTGTTTTTGCGTCACAGGGAAGGAATGCAAATCTGGACATCTTGCGGACTGCAGTTGTTGTTTTTTTTGGGGTTGCCAGTTTCCACTGCTCAGTACTTTCCACGTGGAAGCGCTCCAAAGTGGCCGGGATAAAGAAGGAATTCCCGACCGAGGGAGTTAAGGTGTTGACAGATTCCAGATTGCTCATCTGAACGCAATTGATGCGATGATCATAGTTCTTTGCATTATACTGGCCTTACGGTAACTGCTTGTCATGCACAATGTGACATGTTTTTTTTAGGGTCTAAAGTAAAAACGTAATATAATTAAAAAAAATAAAATAAAAAACAGTAATTGAAAGCCACAATGTACAGTAGTCCCCAGAATAAATGTTAGCGGCTGTAGATATTTATAAGAACGGTAGATGGCTCAAGGCAGAGTCAGCAGTGTCGTCACTGGTCGGCCATCTTAACTCATTCACTGCCATTGACGGGTATAACCGTCAAAAATTAATTTTAACTACTTCTATTAGTTAAACATTTTTTTTCCACTTTTGTTAACAAGAGTATGAAAACCTAGACTTTTTTTTAACTATCTTCTTTTTTTTTTTAAGAAAAGATTATTAAAAATTAGGGGCGTCAGGCAATAAAAATGTGTAATTGTAATTAATCGCATGACTTCAATAGTTAACTCACGATTAATCACAATTTTTTTATATCTGTTCTAAATGTACAATAATTTTCTTCTAGGTTTTCATACTCTTTCATACTCTGATGAATTCTTGACAGATTTACAGAACAGATTTCCAATTTTGAAAAACGCGGCATAGTTGTTTGTGTCATCTCTTGTGTCATATCTAGCATAAAAAATGTAAATCGGTTGAGCAATCTACAGCTATTTTGAAGTCCGTGCTCCATTGTGTTATTAGTGATGGAGCAGCCCTGTCCCAAGATGGCCGCCCTGCAACGACGTTACTCACAGCGCGGCACAAGCCATCTAATGTTCTTATAGATATATATGCTGGTAACAGTGGTAATTGGAGAAGAAGAAAAAAAAAAGCTAATGTGACATTTTTCAGCCAATGCCACAATCAAAAGCAGTTGACACACCAACAAGCCGGAAATTCTGAAGATGAGTTCCAGTTGGGGTACACCCTGAACTAGTCGCCAGACAACCGATTTACAATTTCCGTGTCCCCTCACTTTTCCATCAGACATTGTTTAACTCATTCGCTGCCATTGACGGCTATAGACGTCAAAAATTCATTTGAACAATTTCTATTTAACATTTTTTATAGAGTATGAAAACCTCAAATTTTTTGGGGTACATTTAGAGCAGATCTAAAATTTGTGATTAATTGTAAGTTAACTTTTAATCGCCTGATGCCCTTAATTTACGGGAAAAAATATATAATCTTAAAAAAAGATATTTTTAAAATTTCGTAAATCGTAATTAATCCCATGACTTCTCTTTTTTATATATATATCTGTTCTAATACAATAAAAAAAATCTTTGTTTTCAAACAAAAAAAAGTGGGAAAAAATGTTTTACAAATAAAAATAGTTCAAATAAAATGTTGACGTCTATAGCCGTCAATGGCAGTGAATGAGTTGTCCTCGTAAGCAAATTCATACCTGACATGTTGAGTGTAGGCCTACCTTTTAATTTGCTGGATGCAAGCGACATGGCCAAATGGGACTGAACTGTTTCACCATGTTTTTGTGTAAAAAAAAAGAAAGAAGCAATATAGTATACTGTGTGTGGTGCTTCAAAACATTGTTTCTACTGCAGCGAGTAGCTACAATATGTGTGTGGTGTTCCCTCGCCAGGTGTGTGGGTGCGAGTTGCCAACTGTAGTTTGTTTTGTGTTCTCCCATTTGCTTTTGAAGACAATGGCTCATGACACTTTAGCTGTAAATTGTACACAGTATTGACTAAAACAGGTTGAGAATTCCAGGTTTTACCGAACCTCTCCACACAGTGTCTATGTGTAGCATGCTGTGGTTTCCTCCCACATCCCTAAAACATACATGCTCAATTATTCGAAGGCTCCAAATTGTGACTTTCATGAGGACAAGCGCTATAGCAAATGGAGGGCTTGACTTTTTCATTGCTTGTATGCAAATAATTGGGTCTGAAGGGCATGGGCCACTGTTCCACCTCGCGCACATGATGTCAGATCAAATTTGACTCCGAACCATGTTAATGCTTTCCCTTGGTTAGGTTCAGATGAACTGAAAATTAAATCCAGCATTTGGAGATATGTTTAAAAGGAACATCTTTTTTTTCCCCCCTCGGAATATTTTTGTTTTCCTTCACTTGTCTCCGATTCTCTTGTCAGCTGGCTGTTTCTGACTCTGGAGAAATTCCTCATAATAAGTTGGCAGATGCAGGGAGCCAGACAACAGTTAGCGTAATGACTACTAGACCACCCTGATGTTCAAAGAAAGCTTCTTGTTTTTCCGTTGTTTTTTTTTTCTCAAAACGCATCAGATGAAGAACTTGGGTACGACTACATGAAAACATTTGAGCTGATTGACCCTGAAGCGGCACCATCAGGAGCCTCAGTCCTGGCTGTCTTCCAGCTCTACGCCCCTTTCCTAAAATTATACCTCATCAACCCCCCTTTTGCAGCCTCTGGGGCAATCGTGCCATACTCAAATCATGAAAGCAATGTTTTAGCTTAGCTCATCACAACTGAAGTAATTCAATTGAACCTTTTCCTCTTGCCAGAGGATACGCATTTATGGACATCAACGCAATGTTAACAAGGCTTTAAAAATGTTCTCTGTTTATTTGATTTAAGCTTCATTGAATAAACATACTGAATGTGCTTGGCATTGTTGGTATTTTAGATTTAGATTTGTTCTCTAGTTTGTTTGTTTGTGCCATGGATTGTCTGGCCACCAGTTCAGGGTGTGCCCCGCCTACTGCCCCAAGCCAGCTGGGATAGGCTCCAGCACCCCGCCACCCTTGTAAGGAATAAGCGGTTAAGAAAACGAATGGATGGATGGATTTGTTCTCCGGTGCAGAACAGCTTTTAACTCATTCACTGCCATTGACCACTATAAACGTAAAAACAATTCATGTGATCTATTTCTATTAGTTTAACATCTTTTCATTTAATTTACATTTTTATGAAAACCTAGAAACATTTTTTTATTGTACATTTATAACAGATATAAAATTTGTGATTAATCGTGAGTCAACTATTGAAGTCATGCGATTAATTACGATTACACATTTTAATCGTCTGGCGCCCCTTTTTTTTATTTTATTAGGGGCGTCAGGCGATAATTTTTTTAAATTGTAATTAATCACATGACTTCACTACTGTAGTTAACTAACGATTAATCAAACATTTTATATCTGTTCTAAATTTACAGTAAAAAAAATTCTTTTTTCATACTCTTGTTAGCAAAAGCGGGAAAAAAATGTTAAACTAATATAGAAATAGTAAAAATGACTTTTTGACGTCTACTGTATAGCCGTCAATGGCAGTGAATGAGTTAATGAAAATCCAGCTTTATATAGAGGAACCTCACAATTTGAACCCTCCAAAGGCTGTACGACTTGGAACCCGAACACATTTTTGTTTTTTAGGGGAAAATATAGCTCCAATGTCACACAAAATCTCGGAAGTCCAAACTAATGCTAGCTACTAGCATGAAGCAAACAGGCCAGCTGCTTTATTGTTATCAAACTGAACACTTTAGTTTGTTATTGCACCGTCATTTAACATATTTTTTTCAAATTTGCATAATCATGGTCATTATCAATGTTACTTTAAAAATTGATTAAGACGTTATGATTTGATAGTTTGACCACGGAATTGATACATTTGGTTTTCATTTTTTCTATAGGAACAAATTCCAACATCCCGGTCCCGGAAAGGAATGTGTTCAATGTTTAAGGCAACACTGTACTACCGTATACATACTGTATAACTTCTCTCTAAGGGTATACTTCCTGAATTTTGCTCATGAAACGGCAAACATGTTTCATGTTACTATTCAGACTTCATAAAGATTGCATGTGTGCGCAGTTGTAATAAATAGTTCTATTTTCGTGCTGGGGCGGTCATGCTGCATCTGGTTCAGGTTGACTCAACATCATGAATGGAACTGAATTAGGAAATTTACCAGAAAATTGCATCGGAAAATGTTAAGGAAATGCATCAGTTTAATGGAGAAAGTGGATCATGCAGTAAGACAAGAACTCTAAACATGCACGTCATTCCATTGTGGGACAGTCAACCCATAACAAATGCAATGTTTTGAAATGGTCAAGTCAAAGTCCTAAAACAATGGAAGGATTTAGCAGCAGTGCTTTAAGTTAGTTGCTTTGTACAAAAATAATAATAATATCGACTGTGGGCTAAAATATAATGAGTTGGTGCTCTTTCTGCATACAGTAGTTTAGTCATTCTCACCTGACTTTAGTGCAGGCAGTCTGGGTTCGTTTAAGGCGATGCGACAGTCGGTCATATTGACCAACGTCTGATTGGTGCATAGAGGCCTTCAAGGTCACAGTGTATATTATTTACTGCCATCTAGTGGTGAACTACTAGAATGCAACAATGTTGAAACAAGTACCTCAGATGGACCACACTTAGCAAGCTTACCACCAACTACCAATTATTATTTGGAGTGAGTGAGTGAACAAGAGTGGCTAGCTTGAACTGGAACGGCTAACGAGCGGCTAGCTAGAGCAAAGCAGAGGGAGAGAAGCGGCAGGAACCCGAACCACAGGACTCAGCAACGGCCACCTGCAGGCTCCAGCTGTGCGAGATAAGCGGCGGTCTACCCATTGGGTCCGCAAGCACAAGCAGACGCTAACTACATTCATAAAGTTGTTTTTTATTTATAAGAGGGCGGAGAAGGTGCGGCACAACCTATGTAATATTAGCGATGTCTAGTGCTACAATAAGATTTAAAAAAAAAAGTACGTTGATGTGATAGAGCCTTTTTTTTTTGCATATTATTGAAATGTATCATGTTTTTTAATTAATAAACTATTCGTTTACTACTTGATG
This sequence comes from Vanacampus margaritifer, assembly GCF_051991255.1. NCBI lineage: Eukaryota > Metazoa > Chordata > Actinopteri > Syngnathiformes > Syngnathidae > Vanacampus > Vanacampus margaritifer. The sequence continues at coordinate 10,850,698 of NC_135440.1, read as the reverse complement.
GCTCTAAATAATACTCGTCCCTTTAACACTGATGGTGTGAATGGTGACTTCTCTATATGTGCCCTATGACCTATGAAGTGTACATTTTATAACATAAAAAAGCTATATATATATATATATATATATATATATATATATTTCCAGAGGGGGGTAATATTCAGAGAAAACACATAAAGTGTAAAAATTTGTGAGAAAAAAACTCAGAAACTTACAACTAATACACGTAGCATAGCTATAGTCTAATGTGAGGATTCGTTGGTGGTTAATGAGACATTGTTTATAAAATGAATAGGCAGGATGGAGACGGATTCAATCTTAATTTAAACTTTACTCGTCATACACGGCAGCTAGAGCCACAACACTTCCTGATCAGCTGACTAACACTAACCAATCAGAAGCTAGCATACTTTAGGCTAATGCGGATGACGGAGAGCAGCAGATTCGATACATCAACTTAACTACTTGTACAAAAAAATACCAAAATGTATGAATATACAAATAATAATTCTGGAAACATAAATGTACAAGTAAATATACATTTAACTTAAATGCTTGATCCTCAGGGTGTGGACTTTCGCTGTCAGCACCCAACGCTTCAAAGTGCGAATGCTTAACATGAAGTTTCTGAGTTTTTTTTTTCTTGCATTTGCAACTTTATAAAGTGGCAAATTTGTGAGTTTTTTTCTCAGAATATTACCTCCCCTCTGGAAAAAAAAAAACTATAGATATGTGTGGCACATGACACACACCAATAGTAGCTATTGTTTGGACTGTGGTGTGTTTGTGTGTTTGCTGCTGCGTTACCACAATCGCCCACTGATAGATTTCCCTGTGATTGGGAAAGCAGATGCTAGCATTCACTGACTCCTGGACCTGCGGAGGCTACCATGTTTTTCTATGCTGTTTTGGGGGCTTGGCTGCTAAAGTACTCAGGGTGACAGAAACTCTCTCAAATTCTCGAACCGTGCGAGTCTTTATTTGAGAGGGTTTGCGTCACTGTTGCCAGACAAAACCTTCACGAAGCAGTGAGCAGAGACCCAATGAAAGATAAACACTAACTCCTCCAATCACAATACGCCCCTCCCCAGCCTTGCTTATTTTAAAGAGGGGTCACATTGAAATTTTGTCCTATTAACTCATTCACTGCCATTGACGGTTATAGTTGTCAAAAATTAATTTGAGCTATTTCTATTCGTTTAACATTTTTTTTCCAATTTTGTTAACAAGAGTATGAAAACCTAGATTTATTAATTTTTTTATTGTACATTTAGAACATAAAATCCACTTTAAAATAAAATAAAATTGTGAGTTAACTAGTGGAGTCATGGGATTAATTATGATGACAAATTTTAATCGCCTGATTTTTAATAATCTTTTCTTTTTTTAATCTTTTTTTTTTTAAAGAAGATAAGATTATTAAAAATTAGAGGCGTCAGGTGATTATTTTTTTTATTGTAATTAATCGCATAACTTCACTAGTTAACTCACGATTAAAAAAAAGATTATTAAAAATTAGGGACGTCAGGTGATTAAATTGTTTAATTGTAATTAATCGCATGACTTCACTAGTTAACTCACGATTAATCACAAATTTTATATCTGTTCTAAATGTGCAATAAAAAAAATTCTAGGTTTTCATAATCTTGTTAACAAAAGCGGAAAAAAATGTTAAACTAATAGAAATAGTTCAAATTAATTTTTGACGTCTATAGGCGTCAATGGCAGTGAATGAGTTAACATGATTAAATCATGAAGTACCGTAAGCACTTTTTTCCGCTCCTCCTCTTTTCCAATTCACAAATGGCTGCTGCCCTGAAAGCGAAAGTGTGGAACCTGACCACTGGAGAAAATAGAATTTGATGTATCTTATTGTTTCCAATCTCTCCCCTCGACTTATCACGCTGATTCAATTTAGACCTTTCGGAGCGGTTTTGACATCACAGTGACACTGCAACTTCTTTGAAGTTCTAACCACTACCTTCAGTAGACCCCATGAGTGGGCCCACATCCAACATATATATTATTCTAACTTCCTCTAGCCATGAGACAGTGGCTCCTCTGTGCTTCGAGAGTCCCAAGATGGAGCTCCTCCTCATTTACACCCGCCGTCATTTTCACTCTTGTTCCAGCTAGCCGATAAAAAGGGCTCTTTATTTTGCGCCTATTATACATTATGCTGCACTGGGGGGGATTGTTTGACCTTCCTTAAGATGGAACTTTGAGTCAAAAAGGTTCATCTAAAGGTTACAAAAACACTTAATGCATGTAGTGAAATATTTTTTAAGTCTGTGGGTTTGAGGTGTCATTTCATGCCCACAATATGATGATTTATTGACGTGATAAAAAGAGATTTGGATCAACTGTTGACTTAACACGATCGGTTCTTCAGGGGTTCGGTGGAAGATTTCTTACCTGCCATGCATGAGACCCTTAGACTAGGGATAGACTGATTCTCGGCTGGGCCGATTATTTTGACGAAAATCGCCATCGGCCATTTTGAAGTATCATACGGCCGATAATAGATCCATTTAAAAAAAGTGTTCAGGGGGGAAAAACTGCAGGGAAGTAATTATTAAATTTCATAGATGCTGCTGACCCTGGGAACTCTGTGCACCTTGTGTTTTTGTTTGAAGTTAAAACTAAGATTAGCAAAATTGTAATACTTCAGATATTTAGAACTTTATTTACTGTACAACACAATAGGGTGCTATTAAGTTTTTATTTAACTTTTGAAGACATGCTACTGCCCTGGGAGATCCCTGAACTTTTTGTTAGATTTAAATTCCAATATTTTACGGACCTTAAAAGTTGTTCAACAAACATATGCTTCAAAATAAAAAAAACAAAAAACAATAAGAGCTGGAGTTTGTATTTTTTCATATTTTGATGCCAATATTGTCCCTTTTAGTGAAAATGAACATCGGCTCCCAATATGGGTTTTTGGCGTCCTTGATTACTAATAATCGATATTGGCCATGAAAAAACCTTATTGACCCATCTCTACTATGGACCCAATTCCCTTTGTTTTTATTTTTATTTTTATTTTTATTTTTTTAGAGAAAGCTCAGTATTGTTCATTCGGTAATCTTACCGATTTGACATGTCCTCCTCATTGCTCTCTCTCTTTTTTTCCTCCTTTTTTTGTATGTGGGTGAGGATGTGCATGTGTGCGTGCGTGTGTGAGTGTGTACTCATTAATTCACCTAAAACCTATTAAAAATCCCATACCGTTCACCCAAACCGAATACTTCAGAATCCAGCTAGAGTCGTGAGGTTTGTCAGGAGACCCGAGGAAGGATCAAAGAAAAGAAAGGAAAGTGAAATACAGCACCGACCAGACCCAATTCCCGATTAAAATAATTTATTTTGGAGTCACACCCACAGCTGTAATACTTTTGAGCAAGGCACACAAACACTTTTTTAAAAAAACAACCTGGTTGTCCTATTCAGTATCTGCTTGTCATGTTCACCACTGTGATGCCTCCAATGCTGATCACAAAAGTAACGTATACTGAATGTACAAAGTGTAGAATTCATGACAATAAAAATATTCTCATATTTTTGTCTCAAGCAGGATTAAATGTTGATAATATGTGGTTTTCTATTCGGTTATACGTCTTTCCAGATTTCCCACAAAACACACTGCCGGCGGGTTTGATCGACAGTGAATGGACAAGTTCACCTGGCTCACTCATATTAAGGAGGAAGGCATGCTTTGTAATATAATATGCCTCTGCATTTTGTGCTAGGACTTACATAGATTGCCCCCCCCCCCCCCATATTCTGTGGGCCTTGCAAAATCAGTCAAAATCCAGTAAAACAGCCGGGAGTGAAGGAGATTGCTTCTGTGAAAATGGATGGGAGTGTATTAAATAAATATTACAATAATGCCTTTTTATATGTTGATGGCACTTGATTATTTGGTGTCGGACCGATTCAGTTTTCCATACAAATCGGAACAACATTTTCAGGGTAAACCATGAAAAGCCTGTGAGAAATCCATGCACTGATGTCAGTCATGGGAACTTTTGGCTCATTGTATCCATGAGTTTGAAAGATTTCAGGCTGCTAAAAACTGACCATGACTACACATGAGTTTTCCACAACCGCACTTCATTCAAGTTATATTTAAGTACATTAAAAGGTCAAAGCTTCTTAACCAGATTAGTAATAAGGACAAATTAAGTTTTTAAGAGAAGTGAAGAGTTAAGGGAGTGCACATGGTGACAAAATTCCATTCTGTCAAGTTTTTTTTTTAAACAGATTTTTTTTTTTAAGTGTGCTGATAAATTAATAATTAGGTCTACTATATCAATTTTAAATGGACATAATACATTTAGTTTAACCTTTATATTCACCTAGTTTTACTGTAGGCCTATGTCTAAATATTCTTATCTGTAATATGAAATTGTAAAATGCATGTTTCTTTTGGCATAAACAAAATGTACCAAAGAACCTACTGACAAAAAATTGTTATTCTAACACTGCTATGATGTAATTTTAAATGTATCCCAATGTTGTTTTTGTTTTACACTTTATCTGTTTAAATTACAGTAATTTGTGAATTCTCCACAAAAAAATGTGATCTAACATTTTCTTACTGTCAAATCAACACTTGTGTTTGGTTCAGAGTTTTTGCAACATATTAATGTACTTTACACAATCCTTCATTATTTTTATATTTACAGTTTTTCACGATTTTATAGAAATTCACTGTTAATTCTACAGACATTTTTTTTACAGTGGGCCCTGTTTTCATGCCCAGCGCAAGTCTAGCGATAACGCAGACACGTTTTGCGGCGCTGTGGGATGGAATGCAGCCGACTCCTGGACAATTGAAGTGGCTCCCCTCATTCCCATTATAATCAGGGCGGTACTAGCTGGGGTCCGTGCAAGAGATTGGCGCGCGCAAAGTATATTTATACAGGCTCTCTGCTCGTCTGCCTGTTGCCATTCATAGAGTAGACATCATAATTTCACTATACACATATACGGGTTTTTTTGCACTCTAAAAACAGTTGGGTCAAAAATAATCCAACTATGGGTCAATGAACCGCTCCTCTACTTGGGTCGATTTGACCCATTTTTAAGTCAGGAAATTGTTCTTTCAGCATAAAACAACTCATAAATATTAGTCAGATCATTGGGTCATTTTGTATAAAACCCAGAGAGTTGGGTCAAATTGACCCATGAAGTGGATCGGTCCATTTTTGATCCATAATTGGGTTACTTTTGACCCAACTGTTTTTAGAGTGTGGTGTGCCGTGAAATTTATATAATAGAAAATCCGTGCCGTGGCTCAATACAGTTTGGGAAACATTGCTCTTACCATGACGTTCTGTCTTTCTCACCCCGCCTGTTCCAAAAAAAAAAAAAAAGTCCCTTCTGTTTATTTTAATCGAAACCCAAATTTAATTTCTTTATGAGACAGAATGTCAAGAGCAGGTCAGTGAGCAATTCTTCCATTGTGATGAAAATTATACACACGTACACGCCCTGCCTTTATAGTGGGCATGTTTAAACATTTCTCAAGACAAACATGGAAATGCACGCCACTTTATTTTAAGAGACGTTTTTGTTTTTGAACAAAGTGGTAATGGGACAAAGAAAATGACAGGGTGGGTGGCTTGACCCACGATAGTCTGTCTGACTCCGTGGGACTGCCGATGACTCTCCAACCACTGAGTGGGGAGTTAGTCCCACCGAGGTCTGCTTTGACCGAATGATAGGATCATTTCATACCGCATGTGCCACTGGAAAGCATGTCTAAGTCTCTACTCTATCTTCATTTGTCAACATTTAAAGAGCGCTGTGTGACAGCATGGTGGTTGCTTCTGGTGTTTGCCACAAACCATGACTTACTGTCTGTCCAGATATTCACACTGATGATAGACTGGTGTGGTATTACTACAGTGTGTCACACACAAAAACACAAATATAAACCCTGTGGTCACATTATACACTTCTGAGGACATGAAGTCACTACATTTAGTCTAATTAGTGAACCTTTCAAAAGTTTCCAAATATTGAGCAGCAGATGTGTAGCCACAGTAGTTTGTCAGTCTATTCGAGCAAAATCCTCTTCAGCGCTCACACACAGGGAATTTATTTAAAGCAGCAATATGCAGTTAGTCATTTCACTTGAAAAAGGTTTCAAAATAGCTCTGGCGAGACAGTAGTCAGGTTTTTATCCAATTGTTAATTTTTTTTTTAAGAGAATCTACTGGAAATGCGCAAAACGGTCATGCGACTTATGCCCCTTTCCATCTGTTCTTTTTTTGCAAATATTAACTCATTCACTGCCATTGACGGCTATAGACGTCAAAAATTCATTTGAACTATTTCTATTAGTTTAACCTTTTTTTCCACTTTTGTTATCAAGAGTATGAGTTAACTAGTGAAGTCATGCGACAAATTTTAATCGCCTGATGCCCCTAATTTTTTCTTTTTTAAAGTTTTTTTTTTTGAAGAAAATATTATCAAAAATGAAGGGTGTCAGGTGATTTTTTTATTGTAATTAATCGCATGACTTCACTAGTTAACTCACGATTAAAAAAAAGAAGAAAATATAAAAAATTTGGGGCGTCAGGTGATTACATTTTTTAATTGTAATTAATCGCATGACTTCGCAAGTTAACTCACGATTAATAAAAATTAAATAAAAAATCTGTTCTAAATGAGCAATAAAAATGTTTTCTAGGTTTTCATACTCTTGTTAACAAAAGTGGAAAAAAATGTTAAACTAATAGAAATAGTTCAAATTCATTTTTGACGTCCATAGGCGTCAATGGCAGTGAATGAGTTAAGATCTCTATAATGTATACGGCCACCTACAGCGGCAGTATACATTACAGAGATGTGATCCACCAGGTAATTTAAAAGAAAACCAGGAAGCAACTGCGCCGTGCGATGACATCATGTGAGTTTGCTTTTGTAATCCTTGATAAACTGCAGCGTTTCTTTGCTGTTTGCCATCTAAAATTGAATTAATATTTATTTTCTTTAATTAATTCTGAAAAGATTTGTTTCGTCGTCTCCCCCAAACATACCTTACTTTGTCGTCCGACACTGCTTTGGGACTACAAACGTACGTGTGAGGTAATATCCGGTCAAAACGTGCGACATGTATCCGGTCTTGCCAGCAGTTATTCGCAAAACCTGTTTCCATAGCGAAAATTTGCATTTTCCTTTTTTTTTAATAAGCTTCAAAATCCGCCTTCTCTAAGCGTAAAAACTTTTTTGCGAATTTTGCTCCCTTTTTTGTATTTTTTCCGTTTCCATTCAGTTTTATTTTCGCATTTCTTGAAAATTCAAATAAAAATGGGCGGATGGAAACCCAACTAGTGGCTTGTAATGAGGCAAATATAACTCATTCATTGCCACAGTGAATAAAGATGGGCTACTTCAGCAATTTTCAACAGGCAACTCAAGGCACTTTTATTTATTTTGAGCACTTCATACCTGACTGAAGTGGAGAACTGAAAACAAAAACTATATTTTTTAAATGATCCATTTATTTTCTGGACTGATTAACTCATTCACTATCATTGACGGCTATAGACGTCAAAAATTAATTTGAACTATTTCTATTAGTTTAACATTTTTTCTACTTTTGTTAACAAGAGTATGAAAACCTATATTTTTTATTGTACATTTAGAACAGATATATAAAAAAAATTATTAATTGTGAGTTAACTAGTGAAGTCATGCAATTAATTACAATTAAAAAAATAATAATTGCCTGACGCCCCAAATTTTTTATAATCTTTAAGTTGTGCCAGGCGATAACAATTTTTAATTGTAATTAATCGCATGACTTTAATAGTTAACTCATGATTAATCACACATTTTATATCTATTTCTTAAAAAATAAAAAAAATAAAAAATCTAGGTTTTCATACTCTTGTTAACAAAAGTGGAAAAAAATGTTAAACTAATAGAAATAGTCCAAATGAACTTTTGACGTCTATAGCCGTCAATGGCAGTGAATGAGTTAATGTCCTGGAGCAATATAAGGGGTTATCCCAGCTGTCTGGGTGAAAGTCAAAGGCAGTCTAACACACTGACTGAAATGTCTCCCGTCCCTCCGGCCATCTGCACTCATATGCGTATAGTGGGTCATACTTACCATGCATGACGTAGATATAAACCTTTAACGTTATCATTTTTAAACTCCACAATGCAACTTTAAGGCCTTTACCAAGATGTTGACAAAGTACTGAATGTCCATCCGAGTTTCTTTGACACAGTGATTTATGTAAAAAAAAATATCAACTTAAAAAAAAGAATTTTCTTGAGTAAGACACTCAAAATGTAAACACAAACTGTAGATATTGCTAATGCAATTTAAGATAATGTTTACAGTCAACACTGGAAAAAAATATATTTTTTAACTGCGAGCAGCTGCAATAGGACCTCGCGGTGGCGGCCCTAAAAATCAAAAAAATTCTTAAAGGGGTCTAAACATTCACAGATTTCTCTGTTATTAATAATTATTTTTAATACAACTAAACCCCCACAAACAAGTACACACATAAAAACTATTACTGCAAAAAAGCATTTCTTAGCACCGTTCATAACTTTTTTAACAGAGCGAGAACTAAAACTTCTGGTCAGAACGTGATGGAATTTTTCATGAACCTGTTTGTTCTCTGTCGTTGCTTCTATAAGGCACTTATACAGAGGATCCTCCTCAGTTGTTGGCACTATAAGGCCCATACTCACTATATCCTCCATAGTCTCTGTAAGGACCACATCAACAGGTTTGTCCTCAGTTGCTGTCTCTATAAGGCCCATTTCAACAGGACCCTCCTCAGTTTCTTTTAGGCCCATATCAAAAGGAACCGCCTCAGTTTCTATAAACGCCATATTAACAGGAACATTCTGAGTTGCTTTCCTTTTAATGCCCTCATTGGGAGGATTCTCTACAGTTTTTGGCACCAGAAAGCCCTCATCAAAGAGATAAGCCTGAGTTCTTGGCACTAAAAGGTCCTTATTAACAAGATCGCCCTCAGTTTTTGGCCATAGAAGGCCTTCGTCGAGAGGATCACCCTTAGTTCTTGGCTGTAGAAGGTCTGCATCAACAGAATCCTCCTTAGTTTTTGTCTCTAGAAAGCCCTCATTTGGAAAATTCTCTACAGTTTTTGGCACCAGAAAGCCCTCATCAAAGAGATAAGCCTGAGTTCTTGGCACTAAAGGGTCCTTATTAACAACATCGCCCTCAGTTTTTGGCCATAGAAGGCCTTCGTCAAAAGGATCACCCTTAGTTCTTGGCTGCAGAAGGACTGCCTCAACAGAATCCTCCTTAGTTTCTGTCTCTAGAAAGCCCTCATCAACTGGATCCTCCTTAGTTTGTGCCTCTAGAAGACCCTGTTCATCAGTTTCTGTCTCGGCAAGACCCTCATCAACAGGATCCTCCTCAGGTTCTGTCTCTAGTAGGATCTCATCAACAAGATCCTCCTCTGTTGTTGACTCCAGAAGGACCCCATCAGCAGGATCCTCCTCAAGGTCTGTCTCTAGATGGCCCTCCTCAACAGGAACACCCGTAGTTCTTGTGACTAAAAGGCCTGCAACAATAGGATCCTCCTCAGTTCTTGGCTCTAGAATGACCCCATTAAAATAATCCTGCTTGGTTTCTGTCTTTACAAGGCCCTCGTCAACAGAATCCTCGTCAACAGAATCTTCCTCGGCTTCTGTCTCTAGAGAGGCCTCTTCAAAAGGATCACCCTTGGTTCTTGGGTCTAGAAAGACCACATCAACAGAATCCTCCTCAGTTTCTGTCTCTAGAAGGCCCTCATCAACAGAATCCTCTTCAGTTCTTGGCTCTCCAATGAGCCAATTAAAAGGATCCTCTGCTGTCCTTCCCCAAATTCCAGCAAATGATTTTTTATTGATTATTTGCCCAAGCTGTTCTTCAAGATCAATATTAGTTTGTCTCAACCTGATCATGAGCTTTTTCATTTCTGTGATCGCGTATTGATAAAGTTGTTCCTCTTTTTTCTCATCTTCACAATAGTGTTGATATTGTTCTTCGTCAGTGGGGATCTCAGGGTCTATGATTGCAATTTTCAGGTTGGACAACTGTTGCCCTCGAAGAGTTGTGCATTCTTTCAGCTCCTCGCTAACAATTTTGTTGTGTTCCTGAAGCCGATGTAATTTATTTCTGAACCTTTCGTTCTCTGTCCGCTCTTTTTCCATGAAAGACCCACTGTGATCTGTACAACTTGTTAAGTCTTGAATTTCTTGTAATGCAGAATTGGGCGTTCTGGGCACTTCTGTTGAGAGATGATACGTCTCCGAACTGTCATTGAGGGTCCGTGTTGTTTCGTTCTGTTTGACTTGTGCTCTCAATTCTGCCTCAATCGTCACATAATGATGTTTTCCAATCTTCTTTTCTTGATATGTCTTCAGGTCTTCCTCGTCTGTCTCATTCTTCGGACAATCCCCTTGTGCCGTATTTTGACTGTTTTCATTCATTTGTGCCCTCAAGTCTTTCTTCATCTTGGCTTCCAACAGTCCTTTGTCAACAGTTTCCCCTTGGTGTATTTTCGTCAAGAGACATAATTCTTCTTGAATGTTTTTTCTCAACGTAATAATGTGAGCGTTCATCTCCTCAGCGACTTCTTGTCGAACAGCTATTTCCCTCTCTTGCTTTTTTAAAATGTCATCTGTACTCCTTGCTATGTCATGTTGATCTTTCGTTTCAGAGTCAAGGGTCTGCGTGTCTGTTCTCGTGCAATACACCTCGCTTTGATTGGTCTCCCTCTGAGATTCAGCATGTGACAAGTCGGCAAGCCAAGTCCCCCGCTTCTTCTTGGCAATGTTGTCGTTCTTCCTGATGTCTTCTTGTGCTACCGACGTCTCATTTTGTTTGTCTATCCTTACACTGTACGTTTCAACATCAGCCAGCACATCTGGGAATGTGTTCTTATCATCAAGAGTGCACTTACGTTCGAGAACTTCAACTTGTGTCCTCAATTCCTCCTCCTTTATTTCCATCTTCTCACACCGGCGTTTGAGCAACGCCACTTCATCTGTCAGGGCTTTAACCTTATCCGTTGTTCGGCTGTTTATTGTTCCTTCAAGAACTTTAACGTGTGCCTTCAAGTCTTCTTCGATGTCATGTTGGGGATCTTTAATTTGTTGGTCCTCAGTATTCAGTTCCAGTTCAAGTACAGCATGATCAATAGATTCCCCTTTAGATGCTTTCTTCAAGAGAGACTCGTTACATTTTTCCATAACAAATAACTTTTCCATCTGCTCCATTTGACTTTGAAGATCACGTATTATTTGTCTCAAACTGATATTGTTGGTATTAAGGTCCTCTGTGACTTCTTGTTGATAATCTAGCTCCCTTTTTTGCTTTTCTATCATATCGTTTTTACTGTAGAGGAGAAACTGAACTTGCTCGCTGGAGATCTCACGATCTTTTAAAGCTGTCCTTAACTGTGCGATCTGTTGACTTTGTTGATTTTTAACTGATTTGATTTTTTCCAGATCATCTGTAATCATCTCATTCTGCTTTTTTAAAAAGGTGTTATCTTCGTCAAGGTTATTCACTTTGTTGCTCAAATTTTTATTCTCCACAAATCCATTCTTCATGACAGTTTCGGATTCATCAATCCGCCTTATTAAGTCGTCTTGATCTTGAAGCATGGACCGAACTGTCTGCAACTCTCTTCTCAGACGAAGAATCTCAGTTTGATTTTTGTCATTCTGAGCTTCAATTTGATATAAATCAGAAATTAGATTCTCTGTACTTTCATTTATGATGATGACATTTTTTTCCAGAACTTTTCCTACCGTATAAAGTTTTTCAGTTTGTTTCCTAATCCTCACACTCTGATTTTGCACACGTGCCAGTGCTTGATGTAGAAATTTGTTATCCTGGCTGTCCTCATTTTCTTGTAAATACGTCAAGTGTTCCTTCAACTGTCCATTCTCTGTATCCATCTTCAATTTATGACATTCCAGCAGTGCTTCTTTGAGAAACCTGTTTTGTTCATCGAGAACGGTCTTGATTTCTTCCAAAACTTGAAATTCGGCCCTCAAGTCGTTTTTCTCTCTTTCCATCTTCATGCCATGTAGTTCAAAACCGGGTAGCCCTTTACTGAAAAAACAATTCTCAGTAGTTGATATGGCCCCGTCGCCTTGACCTTTCACGTGTTTCCCCACGGCTGTCTCCATTGTGGTTCAGTGTCGATGCCCTTGCTTAATCCAAGATCTATAACATGCATTTGATTGTTCTGTTCCCCATCTTGAAACTGTTTGAGATCCAAACAGCACAGCACACAATTCTGAACAAATGATATTACTGCAGAGCATTTTGAATAGATGTGACAAGGTATAAAGGTGGTGCATTTTGTCTTTATGACATCATCAGAGAGAAATGTGTGACTTTGGTCAATGGTGTCATCAAACTGACAAGTGCCCTACTGTTGCTTCATGGTAAGTGGTATTATATTTGAATTGCTCTTTTCTACATTCGAGGTACTCAAAGCGCAGGTCTACATTGGTATATCAATACAAATTAGAATTTTACTTTATACTCAGAACCAGGTTGTTATGTGATTTATTTAAATGTGGGTCTCAATTTGAGACATAGCCATAGAGAATTCCAATAAAACATGGATAGCAAAACCAGATTTTGCACATACAGTATATGAGCCTTAACTGTAACAAATACACTTAAAACTACAATTGTAAATATGCTATTAAATTATTACTTCTCGGATTGTGTACTGTCAAACAAGACCAGGTCATCAGCAAAATCTTGGTTTTCCTAAATACAAAAATGCACCAAGTGTAGTCCTCAAACTTTAGTTGTGCGCCTCATTACCCAATCAATTGATATGAGCACTTTGTCATTTGGCGTTCCGTATGCATGAAAATTCTTCAAAGTCTGCATCCGTGTAGGCTGGCAAAAGTTTTCTTGAAGTCCAAGGAATTGATGTACAGTGCCTTTGCCACTTGATATTCATCAGTGCAAAAATCTAGTCTTGGCATTCTATCCATTCTGGATTCTGCTTGTTCTTTTCTTAGTTCTTAAATTCTAAAAGCATCTCAAATGTGTCTAATCAATTATACTTTTGCTAGTATTTAACTAACCTGGCAATAGCCAGATGGATATTGTCATTCATTGTGATTTGCTCGGGAAAGGCGGGACATTCTGTACAATACCTCGAGCTGATTGGACGATTCAGCATCTTGTGCACGTCTACCTACCTTTGGTTTTGACCAATCACGGCAAACAGATGAAAATGTCTTCGTTTTCGTCGATTGGCGGGGGGCAAGAACATCTTTACCAGGTAAAAATGCACGAAGCGCCTCTCACTGCTCAACATCAACATGGAAACGGTGTGTAATTCCGCCTTAAAAGAATTAATTGCAGCTTCCATTCATCCACGTTAGGTTTGTTTGTTCTCCGCGGCGTCTGCGCTTCCTGGTTTCGTCACAGCTGCATATACCGCCCCCAAACGCAATACCGCTTTGTGATTGGTCCGAACCACCAGTTGTTCGGATCAGTGAAAATCTGCGGGGTTTGTGAACTCAAATACCGCAAGGTTAGTATTTTACATGGTACAAACAAAAGGCAATTCGGCCCCAATGGTGTATTTACCTTTTTAAATGATATTGACTCAACAGGGTTGGCCAGAAAGTAAAAACTCTGAAACTGTTTGGCTTTAGCCACAGGTGCTTCAACTCAACTGGAGGATACAAACTCGTTTACCCGCCAGTTGAATAGCGCCTGTGGATGTTTACTTTCTGGACTAAGTTCCCCAACTCTGTTGATTACACAAAAGCTCATGACTCTGAACCAACTACCAGTGTCGAAGGTTTGTAGTAGGTTGCTGTTCATCTCAAATGTATTTTGCCACAAAGAAATTAAAAACCTTTTTAAGGTTGTACACAGTCTCTCTTATTCAACGTAATGCATAACACTGGCGTCAGGCCAAAACCTCCTAAGTCACTATTTGATTTTCAAAAATCTTCACAGTCAGTCCACAGATGTGTTATTTTTACAAATGTTTGACCTAAGACAGGTGGTGCTGAGAAATTATATATTTTAGAATATCAGATTAAATGTTGGAGGGGTTTTACTGTGTCTACACAGATTTCAGACAGGGATATAGCTGCAGTGTTGTGCCATCCCAGTGTAAAGGTGTTGATATTTGATTTAATTTTAATCCCGCTTCAAACAAAGCGTGAAATGGAACATTTGTGGCGATAGCAATAATTCTGGCATGCAGATGATGCGTGTTGATCAATGACGTCTCCATCAAATGACACTGGAGAGTTATCGTCTCAGTTACCCAAAACATTCCAACTTCCTCCCACCTTGCACCTTTGTCAATCTCCTCCATCCTCAATGGGATTTCTTAAAAGGTGCTATCATATGAACAGAGGAGTGAGTATGTAGGAATGTGCAATTAAGGAATGAGATGAGCCCTTAGACACTGACAAAACTTCAATCACAACAATTTGTAACAATAACAGGCCCAGGGAAGCTAAGTTGATTAGATGGTATTCATTAAAAAAATAAAATAATTGATTTCAATTTTAGCTTCCATCAAATCCCAAGTGCATACTTAAAGCTTAATTTTTTTTCAATATCTACCATATTGTATTACGAGGACCAGCACAATAATGCAGACTTTCTTTCAGTCAGTTGTGTACATACATTTTTCTGCTGCTAGTAAAAGTATCATCTCAATAAGTTTCATTTGCCATCATTTAAAATTTTATTCACATTTTTACATCTGCAGTTGGAATGTTTGATATTCTTTTCAACATGGTGGGTTTAGTAATTCTGGCAGCACCAAACATTTTAAATTAGTTTTAAAATATCAAATATTGTTCAATTGATAACAATGAACAGAGCAAATGTGTGGCAATGTTCGACTTTGTGCAACTATGAATACTGGTGAATAAAAATACTTTTGTATTTTTTTTCTTTAAATATAATTCACCAATATGTTGAGGAAAATGACACATCTCAATACATTAGCAACCAGTGTGTGCACTGCCCTAGTCTATGCTGCCCACTAGTGTACAGAAAGTAAATTGCGGTCCTTTGACACACACACAGGCTATATAGTATTATGTAATTACTATAAGCATTAACATATAAATTATTTAAATAATATTTCATTGAGGGGGTTCCCATACTTCGAATATTCAATGTAGCCTTCCCAACATAATTACCAAGAGATGTGATCAATGACATAAATCAAAACAATTAAAATTCCATTTTGGGTGTCTGTGTTATGTTAACATGTCTGAGATGAACAACCCTGAGTAGACGTATAGGGAGATGCCGGCACCATATAATGAGTTTAATATCAATGGTGCAGCACTGGTGGGCTCCTCAATGGATGACATGCGAGAACGCAGAAACTCAAAAAAAGCCTGGGAAGAGATACTGGAGAAGCAGGACAATGCCCACCAACATGAGGCCACAGAAGAAAACCACCAACCATAAGGGAAATGTTCCTGAAGACAACAACAACAACAAAAGAGGTCAGTGAATGAGGGAATGCCTGGCTGTCTTATTTGGTATACTGTAACAATACGATAAATTGATGATGGCGCAGGACGTACTTTGGTTGCGGACAGCGTGTAGCTGACAGCGGCTGTCTACAGCCACGCTAAACATGACCGTTTCATTGTGTCCTTTGATATTTTGGCCTTTGAACGTGTCTGGTAGGAAGGCCAAGTCTGTCACAACAATGCCATGGGACTCCTTCACGTAATACAACCTCTACACAGAAACAGAAAGACAAAGTTATCATCGGAGTGTAGGGCAGCTCCAATAATTGAAGTCTTTCAAAAATGCGACTACCTGAAGGGAGAACGCAATGTAGATAGCTACTGATCCGGTTACAGTTCCCAGTCCAAGAAATGTTCCAGAGTCACTATTGGAGACAAAAAAAAATATGATTACGAAAACATTCCATTTATTATTTTACTGTATGTACACCATGTATTAAACAAGGTGTATGCTACTGTACATACAGGTGCTAAGCAGAGACTAGTTTCCTCATCCAAGCATGTGTCATTTTCAATCAGTCAGTTTGAGGAGAAAATATATTCCCACCTAAATGGTCTTAAAAACATGCCTTTGGTGATCTTTTTCTATATGGCGGATTTCACTGACTATGTGAGGACTGGTCAGGAATAGGGGTGGGAATCTTTCAATGTCTCACGATTCAATTCCGATTTTAGGGCCTCCGATTCAATTCAGAATCGATTTTTGATCAAGAAAGATTTTTGATTCAAAATGATTTGATTGACAATGATTTTTGCTTCAATCTATAGATGTGCAAGGAATTGTAATGATCTACTCCAGTCCGACTCGCTAATGCTAATTAGCGCGCTACTCGCAGCACTTATCACTCAAAAGAATGGCTCCACGCTGAAAAAAAACCCCAAACTTTTATTGGAATGACTTGATCGTGACTTTTTCCTTCTACTCTCTAATGTGGCAGCAATTTAACAGTGTATTAGACCGCGTGGAACTACACTGCCCCTCAGTGGCCAAACCAGGTACAACATGAACAGCGCTCCAAATAAAGGCACACACAGACAAAGGCAAGACAGTATAAAATAATTTAAATAAAATTGATTTTGGGACATTTAAAATCGATTCTGAATCGTGTTAAATGAGAATCACGATTCTTATGAGAATCGATTTTTTGGCACACCCCTAGTCGGGAACGTATCCCAATAATGATTTATATCCTGATAGTGTTTTTCCTTACAATTGCATGGCATGAATGCAGATTTTTCTAAAATTTGCCACTGACTTCTGAAGGTTTGTGTTTTCTTTGTATTTGTTAAGTAAATGTACTTTATGTAGTTGTGTAGACCTCGCAGGGGCATTCCATTACGGTTGCCATGTTTGATATTTATTTACATTTCAATTGTGAAAAAAGGGTGGCTTAAATATTGTGCTGCAATAATAGTGCTATTATTTTGAAGCACTAATCACAAATCTATTGTTCAGTAATTATTACCAAGATCGTCACCTGCAAATTTATTTTGAAATATTGTGATGTAATTTTTAGGCCATATCAGCCACCCCTAGTTGCGTGGACACACACACACACACACACACACACTTTTGTTTTACTATCTTTGTGGGGCCATCTCATTGACATAATGCATTTCCTAGTCACTTCCCCTAACCATCAAAAATGATTGCCTACCCCTATTCCTTACCCTAACCTCAACCATAACCCAATTCCGACCTAAACTCTAAAATCAAGTCTTGACCCTCAAAAAGAGGTCTAAATTTGAAAAAAATTCCCCACATGGACGGGTGGCTGGGTGGGCACACACACACACGCAGATACTGTACAGTACATGAATTCCATGTTGTTAGCCTTGTGTTTCCGATACCACACCAAATGAACTTTGGGCATAATTGAACCTCCTTACCTGACAGCAAAGCTTGAGATGACCTCTGCCCCACAGGGAGCTGTCAACATGGGCAGGAAGCTCTTGCCCTCCCACTTGGTGAGGTAACATGGTGGAGGTTTTCGGTCTCGTTTATGGGGGATCTGAACTGTGTAAAGCCTCAGTGCATCTTTTTGGTCTTCTACCTTTCCAAACCTGAAATACACGACGCGATCCTGTTAACACGTCATTGTCGTCCTTATGACGGTCATAAACAGGTACACTGAATTTTTGTGTTGTTCTTTTACCTGCAAGCCATATACCGATACATCTTTTCATCCATCTGAGGCAAGGTTTCATGCCATTTAAGACCCATAACTTGCAGGTTGTTGCGCCATACACTGCAAGCAAAGTCCCTGCCAACGGTTACCAGGTGCTGCATGGAAACAATAGGTTATGTAAGAAGTCAATTACATGGTGTTTTTTTAGTACAGTATGACAAAGAAGTGCTAGTGCGCAACCGTGTTTGCTGGGCTCAGATCCAAGTCTTCGATCTCTCCTTCATGTGCTTTGAAGTCAAATTTTTTCTTCAAGGATGGAAACTGGAAGGAAAATTTGTGTAGGATTTAACTGATTGTTATATTGCAATCATATTTTTACTGCTTACCTCCCAGACTCTGATGTGTCCGTCTGTGCCTCCAGTCAGGAGCAGGCTCAGGTCCTGACTAAATCTGACCACCTTTTGGAGCGGGTCCACAGGGTTCAGATCTGACTGCAGATCAGCCAGTCCTGTCACAGACATGTGTGCCGTCTCATCCTTCGTATCAGACCCAGAGACAGCAGCAGCATCATCCTTTCCACCTTTGTTTCTCTTCCCACCTCGTTGCCTGGCATTACCTTTTTGCACATTGTTTTCTACAGAGAAGACAGATTTCGCAGGATGTGCACATTATTCACAAAAACTTTACATATTAGACAGGGATGTGATTTGACCAAAGTGAAATTATCTGAAAATTTAGCCGGGGGTCTGGGGGCCGCATATCAACATATTGAAACCTGAAAAGTGCAAACATGATCATTATTACGTTATAATATTTTCGAAAAAAAGGGGAAAACTGTCAAATTAATTTGAAAAGTTTACCACCTACCTCAAAATTCACGACTCTATCAGCAACTGGTACAGGTTGTTGGGGTGGATCACGTCTCTCTATTACCGCTTCCGATTGTGATGTCAATAAGGGATGGAGGCCGTAAAGTTTTGGAGTTTTCATTTGGGCACCGAAACTTCCAGCGATGGAATAATTTGTTGTTCTTGACTGGAGTTCTTTCATGTATTTTTTGCTCTTTGTGTGACTTTCAAGAGCTTTGAAACCTCTCCCACCATAGTCAATGGTATCATGGCACCAAATGCAAAGCGCTTTCCCGGCACGATCGATCTTCCGAATAAAGTCACTGAACAAATTCATCACAGTCTTCTTTCCAACATTTGTAGATATATCCTTCTCTAACCAGTCCCATCGAAACTTGTTTTTTACGATCTTGTCAATTTCCTTAACTCGCGGAGCATCTTTGCGTTCGATCACGGACATCTTTATTTAAACACCCGGCAAAAACGTCTGAGAAATGAACAATGGCATACTCCTATGCCTTTATAACAAGCGCGTTTATTGGTCGTCAACATGGAGACTTCAGCCAATCGCAAGATCCGTTTCACTTCAGCCAATCGCAAGATCCGTTTCATTTCAGTTACGGAAACACTAAAATGGAATGCTGTAGAGACGAAATCGGAAATTTAAAATTTTTATTTTTGGAGATAAAAAAAGCGGAATTCCGCGAATTAGCGGAAAAATCACATCCCTGATTAGACTTTGTAAGAATTCTAAGATGGGACAGCAGTTTAGTGCATACCTTCGTTAGCAGCCTTGCTTCCACTTTTCTGTGTGTAGTCATCAAATTTCATAAGCGAGCATGAGCCATCTTGACCTGCAGCAATCACCCCCTCGCCCAACGCCAAATTCATGGTGGCACGCGAGTCGGTGTCATGGGAGTGAAGCAGGCTGGCACTGTATTGGTTTTCTCCCACCAACTGCAGCTCCAGAAAGTGCTGTAACACAGTCATGAATCGCTCATTAAATATCAGTTCATAGACATTCAAAAATCACGTTTGCACTTGCTTACCACGGCATTCTTGATGCCAGTCTTGGAAGCCCCTCCTCCCCCTGCTACGACCACTAGTCCTGCTTTAGGGTCGACTTTTATGGAGTACAAGGGGAAGGGGGCTCTGTAGAGATCTGGCACCTTCCGTTTGCCCATAGCTGGTCCACAATGCACTCACAGTTCTTCATAAAAGTGTTGCATTCAAGCCCACCTGTAACAAAAACAAATGAGCATTGGTTTCTTTTTTCACCTTCTCTGCCCCACTTTCAGGTATCTGCTACCAGAGCCTTGAGGGCGCCACCTACTGGAGGGCTGCTAAAAAAACAACAACCTAACTTTAAAATAAAAACTAAGTAAATACTGTAATAGTATCATTTGCTACGCCAACCTGCGTCCTCTTTGTGCTATAATATAACAACCCATTTTGTTTGTCATGATTTTAAATGTATTGACCAGGCCTACAGCATCTGCACAGAAGAAGTAGAAATATGTTTTTATTTGTAACCTACTAACCTCAAATGACTATTTCATGAAGTAGAATGACACAACAGACTTATTGTAGTGGTATACCGCTAGTGATGTGCTCTATGTAATAAACGGGGTTAATACAATCTTAATCTTAACAGATTCAATCGAAAAATTCTGTAACTGTATATTGCCCTAACCTTTATTCATGGTGTCTGCCACATAAAAAAAATATAATTATATTGCCATTTGCAGAGCTGTGAGGATTTTCTAAATATTTACACAAACAGGTTTTACTAGTGTTAACCTACACGGTTATTTCAATGTGATTTTTTATGGGTTTGGTGTGTTTAATTAAGAATCAAACAGTTATGGTCTGATATATGGTTGATGTTCAATGTTGGGTGGTCAGGGCTGTGTTTTAAGTTCCCATGCTCACATGACATTTTTTGTAGTTTATTTGTTGCAGGTATTTTTTTAGGGCAAACAAAAGTGCTAAATTTACAAATTAAGTGCTAAATTGGTGGCAATTATTGAGAATGTGTTTTTTGCCTTATCAGCAAAAATGGTTGTCTTCTCTTAAAGAGACAGCGCACAATAAACAGTCTCACCGGTGACGCTACCATTATAAACAACAGTTGTAGTTATTTGTTTTATTAATGTTTTTGGGCAGGAAAAAGAGTTACATCAGTCAGTGTTGACACCAATGTGCAACCTATTCTAAAGAGTCCAGCTCTACATGTTAGCTAAGAGGTTGCACATAAACAATCTGTCACTGCACCTCTGTGACTGTGCATGACTTTTAGTCGCGATTACAGTATGTACTTGATAAATACATAACTGCATTTTCCCCACTAATGAATGCCAATATCACACAAAAAAACAGTCCATATGAGTGACTTCGTACTAAATGTCAGTTTTCTCCAGATTACTTAATTCCTGAATGTAAGCATTTAAGTCATTCAGGTCAAATACCATAATCTACTCATCTCGGCAGATATCAACGCTGTTTATGAGTCAATGTATTTGCCAACAAGTCGGACAATTTTAATTAAGAAATCTGTAAAGAGTGAGTGAAATGTTACATGACACTCGTTGGACAGCTAGAGGCTAGTTAGCACGACTTCCCGCAAGTGTAGCATTTTATTTGATTATTAAATTTGAGGGCGCCTACCTGTGCATATGGTTCCGTACCCCTCATGTAGTCTTTTAATCGTCTCTACGTGAGCTAGGGCTGATTATTTCATTATGACGTGTTTTGATCAAAGTCTTATGATGTGTAAAATGGCCGACGCGTCCATGATGCAACGCGAAGTGACGACACGTTCACGGAGCTCACATGATCACATCTACTTCCCGAACACGTCAGCAGCAACAGTAGACGTAAACTGCGCCATGACGTACCCATAAAATACCTACATTGTTAACTACAAACGTATACTGTATAACTTAATTTGAATAAGGCATCATTTGCGTTGCATTAAAAAAAAAAAAAAAAAGAAGAAAAAATATAGATGTGATTCTTTCATAAATTGAATTAGTTCCATGAATGAAATGCATGTTTGTTTACCTTAGATGTGTGCGAGTCATGGTTTTATATACAGTATATATATATATATATATATATATATATATATATATATATATATATATATATATATTTGCTTCAACAACCAACATTTCAAGACTTACAGAGAGGTCAACCCAAACAAAAGTGTTCTTTACAATATGTTCTTATGTTGCGTTTGTAGAATATATATAATATTTGTAGAATATAAATAAAAGAACAAAATTCACTTTTTTTTTTTTACCCACCTCAGGGAGCAGCCATTTTACCACTTGCTGTCAACAGAAAATGACATCACATGTTGCTCAGGGCTCAGGTTTCTGAGTTTGGACATGTGACATTCACAAGCTGTGCCATAATAGGTTCCTTTTTTCTTCTTTTTTTTTCAGTCAACAGTAACTGGCAAAATGGCCACCCCCTGACATAGATAAAAATGAGTAAATTTTGCTGCTTCATTCATATTCTACAAAAGCAACCTTAACCCAGTGTTTATACTACTGGGGATGCATAGAACATATTGTTAAGATTTCGGGGTGGTTGACTTCCCATTTAATGGCCTGAAATTGTCTAAATAAATAACCTTGTTGCCAGATTATATTCAGTGGAAAGTAGATGGCAACTTGTGCAGTCATGGTGGAGAGCACGGGGTTTCAGTGGAAAAATCAATCGGCACAGGCCTTCTAGCAGTGTATGGTAATTGCCGGAAAGGTTCCAACTGAATCGTGAATGTGCATTTGATTAGTTAGAATTAAGTGGTGAATTCTGCCAGACAGTCGCCTATATGCTTTGTTTATAATTTCAGTCCTATTCTTGAATATTGTTACCCGTATGATTCGTGACGTGAGGCCATCAGCATTTGACATCTTAGAATTTGCCCTTTTTGTAAGCATATCGTTCCCTTGCTCATGGCTCACTAATTGATTTTGAGGCAGCCTTGCAAAATTGTAGCTTGGCAAGAAGTATTTCTGTCCCTGAATGGAGTTCTGTGCAAGTTTCAGAATTTTTATGGCCATCACACTCACCATCACATAGTGCAATCTACGCTATGCAATGACAAAAATATGCATTTTTGTTATGAATCTGACTCAAGTGACAATTTAAGTTTTTAACAAATAAATAGAACATGCTGGGAGCAATATATGTCACTACTTGTCATTTTCACATGTTAGCATTAGAACGACAGTATATCAGATGTTGAGAAACTAGATCAACAGAAGATACATGACGAATGATTGCAATGGATTAAGCTCGGATGTGACTTTGCAAAGTTATAAATGTACATTCATGTTTCTATTTTAACCTTTCTGACAACGACTCTACATTGCTATTAGGCATGTGCCACTGCCTATATTGATTTTTCCACTGAAGACACGTGCTTACCATCATCAATGCACAAGTTTTTGGCCATCTACCGTACTTTTTGATAAATATAATCTGACAGCAATGTTTTTCATGCCAACAGCGCTTTTAAGACTTGACTATATATCTGGGGAATGTTGCTGAAACAAACGCTGCACATGATGTGGAGTCTACATGTACAGAAAATGCCATGTATTTTAATGCATTATCAGTGTGTTTGATGCATCACTATTTTCTGCGTAAGATGAATTTGCCACAGAGAAAAACGTATTACCATTAATTAACTGTATACTTTATCGCAAGGAGGTTGGGCAGATTACAAATATATGATTTTTTAAAATACACTTCATTCAATATAATACAGAAAAGTTCAACCTATGTTTGTCGATGTAAATAGTTTTCTATTGTTAGGATAGAACCAGGCTTTTATTGCACACATCCAATGTAGCTGTAGAATAATAATCAAAATGCATTTCCATTCATGAGTCTACTGCAATTCAGTTTACAAATGAATCACATTTTGTTTTGTTTCATTATGCTTTCACATTCATTTTATGTATGTGTTGGAATCTTTGATTGATTATTTTTCTGTTTGTTTGTATTCATTAACTGAAGTTGAAAAGTAACTGGTTGAGATAAGTAGTAGTCATGTATATAAACAAAAAGAACATGATCAAGAAGCTGACTTTGTAGATCATGTGATGAAAAAGACCATGTAGTAAATTAAAAACTGTACAGTTTTAACAAGGTGATACCGTAAATGTTCACAAATAATACTCCAAATTACTTGATATATAAAGTGCATCTTTCATTTTCAAAATACATAAACTTTTTAATAATGCATTGATTAATAACTTGCAGGAGGTCAGTTATACATCAATGCTTGTACTGGATTAAGTATTGTTGTGTGCATTTGTTTGTAGATATTGTCATTTCTGACCACTGTTTTCCCTGTGCGTTCTCTGTGACAGGCCATAGTGGTGAGCAGGTCTGCCTCACAGTTCTGAAGTTCTGGGTTTGAATCTTGGCTCTGGCCTCCTGTGTGGAAGTCTCATGTTCGCCATGTGCTTGCGTGAGCTTTCAAGGAAGAATTTGCAATGCATTGTAGAAAGTGGGTGGAATCTATGTGGTATACTTGGGACACTGACTCTTCTGTACTGTATACACAGGTATTATATTCTGTATGCAGTCCCTGGATCAGAGAAACCACGACAGCAGGCTTGTTGTCAAACAAATTGCCACCAAATTTAAACAATCTTCTCAGTGATGTTTTGGTTTGTGAACAATCCCGTTAGTGATTTGTTGTTTTTTCTCTCATCCATTGTTCTGTTAAAGCCACATGTGAGTGGTCAAAATGTGTGGCAGTGTCTCTATGTCCATAGTAAGCAGAAGGGTGAAGAGGGAGGTAAAAGTGAGCACATTAACTGGGACATGGTTGATAGAGATTTTTGAAATATTGGATTGTTCGAGGGAAGAGTGCATACTTTGCAAAATTTAAATTAAAATGCAACATATTGGTACTGCTCCCCCATTACTTAAATTTATCTTAATCCTAATCTTTAATTGATGTATCTCTTTTTGTATGTGAATTGTTGAATAAATATCAATAACATTCAATTATGTTTTTTTTTAAAGTAGTAATTAATTTTACACATTGGTAATGACTTAATTTAAGCAAAAACAACAACAAAAAATTGGGGGCCAAAAAGTAATTTAGGAGCCACTTTGATGCTCTTTTCAACTTGCTAAACCCAAAACGAGATGAAATTCACATTTGAGTAGTCCTACAGTGGACGTTTGCCATGAAAAACAAACAAACAAAACAAACAGTGAGCACGTGAGTTTAATCTCTTTGCTGTTTTTCCCCGCAATATTTTTTTGTAACATTTTGTAAAAATGGTTTGTTTTTTTTTTGTTTTTTTATGCTGAAAAGTGGAGGTTTAGCCCATTTATTTATATTTTTTTTAAAGAAAAAATAATAGTAGGCTATATTCCACTTTTCTGTAATGGGTGGGAATTTTAGATCGGTATCATCCTTCATCCACACTTTCATTCACTTCCACATGAATTTGCAGAAAACAAATAATGTGTATCATGATATAACGAATATTGTGCCCACATCCCTAAATATATCCACACATTGTCTTGCAGCATCCCCCCAAAATAAAAAATAAAATAAAATAGGTACAGCACAGTACTTGTTCAGCAATTTGTTTAAGTGGGCGGGGATACTAAAAGAGAAAATGTGGAGATGTGTGTGTAAAGTTTAAAAGAAACTGTCAGTACTATTACGGAAGTATAGTGTTTCTTCCTTCAAAACAAGAGCTCAACGTAATCCAAACTTTGTTTAAATAATATCATATTGGTAAACATTTAAATTGGGTTACGTTAAAATATTCAAAGTGATCAATCCCGAAATCAATTTTGAATATAAATTCATTTGTTTCATGGCGTTGGCTTTGATTCTGGTTACTTTTCCTTTCAGCTGTAACTCTAAAACAGCTGGCCAGTATGATCACTATCAATTTTCACAATTTTGCACACATGTGTCATAATTACTGAACTACTTTTTTGGAATGTGTTTTTAATTTCTTACTTAATTTTATATAGAACAAATTTTATTTGAACATGAAGGACCGGAAATTCTGTTCGTGATGTTTGCAGTTAGTGACGAAGCTGTATCTTCTGCGGAAAACACCCAACGAGGGGGGGCGAAAACACTCACGCACACGCCAAATTTATGCCGAGGCTACTTTCTTGACTCTACTTGTTTATTCTCTGTAGACTGGGGCTAAAAGGGATATTAAATAGGGATATTGTGATTCTTGGCGATGACACCGACGTCTACGATAGCACCCGAAATCTGGCTCCACGGAAGGTAGGCAAATGCATCAGTGAAGAATTTCACGACATCTGGAAGAATGGTCACAAAATATCAGCTTTCAGTGTAGCAAGGGAATTAAAATGAGCTTAATGAAATACTAACTCTGGGCGGCAAAGCACCGCGTACAATAAACATCTCATATAAATAGTTTATACATTCTTAAACTCCCATGAGAGGAAATATGATTTCTAGACGGCAAAGCTGGATGCCATCCTTTGTAAGACATGAGTAAGGTCAAATGGACGCAGATTAGTGCTGATGCTCAACGTTTGAAGAAAGTGGAAGTGTATTTACGAACTGCCCGAATGGCTCCGCGCAACATGTAGTCAGTCAGTCAGTCAGTCAGCCAGGTAGGCCCTCAGCACAGGGCCTGGACCTTGAATGATGACAAAACGACCAATGTTTTATTGCTGTTTTGTCCTCAGTACATAGCACATAGGTTAGCCCAAAATGTTCACTATCAGTTGTATTGATACATATCCAGGAACAGAACCTCTTTAACAACATCATACTTTTAGACCATCTATCCTGATTGTGATGAGTTTGAGTGTTTAATTGTGAATATACTCTTCATGTCTTCCCATTTATTCAGGACATGTGAGGTGTGACTATGGAAGGTCATCATGCAAAATACCGTCCATGCCAGTGGAATGATGGCGACGGGAGCTCGTGCAAACATCTGCCCAGGGGATGTCAACTTCAATTCAACCACTCAGACTGGGTGCATTACTGTGGAGAGCCACTATGGAAATGAGGCCAGTCACGTTGCTGATGTTGAATGAGGGGGGGGGGAAGACAATCTCTGGATCATGTTGCTGAAGAGGCGTGCCCAATTTGTGGATATGACACAGGACTGAGCCAAACAGCAGCATTCGATGGAGTGGGCACAAATGCAGCAAGGTAAGCTGATGTCTTTAGCGTCAGTCCTGTAAGACAATCAAAATACGGAAGGGATTTCGTACACGCGCGGACTCAAAGAGGATGTAGTGGCGAGCCGATGAAGCATCCAAGAATTTGATTAGCGCCTGTGTGAAAACCATCAGGTCTCAAGTTGGAGAGAAGACAGTAGAGCAAACAGGAAGCTCCAACACTTAACCTCCATAATGCCTCGGAACCGAGCCTTCTCAGAGCCTGAGTACTCTGCCGAGTATTCCGCGGACTGTTCGGTGACTCTGCCGTCTGACCCCGGGCAGGCGGTCGGCCGAACGCACGAAGTCACGGTGAGGAGCTCAGGATGCTGCCTTTGCCTGCCCCGTTTCATGCGCCTCACCTTTGCGCCAGAGTCCCTGGAGAACCTTTACCAGACCTACTTCAGGCGTCAAAGACACGAAACCTTACTGGTGCTGGTTGTGTTTGCGGCTCTC
Source organism: Vanacampus margaritifer (assembly GCF_051991255.1). Classification (NCBI taxonomy): domain Eukaryota; kingdom Metazoa; phylum Chordata; class Actinopteri; order Syngnathiformes; family Syngnathidae; genus Vanacampus; species Vanacampus margaritifer. Next base: position 10,823,505 of record NC_135440.1, on the reverse strand, counting down.
TTCGACAGCTACATCATTGTCATGTGTGCGGTGGTCTACACCAGTGACAAGCTGCCGTCTGTCCTAGTGGCGTCCGTCGGGCTGCTAGCAGACATCATCCTCTACCTGCTTTGCCGCTTCGGGCTGCTGCCAGACCGCATCTCCAGGCGGGTGGTACCCTACGCCCTGTGGGTGCTCATAGCAGCCCAAATATTCTGCTACTTGGGTTTGAATTATGCCCACTTTCACCAGGCAAGCGACACAGTGGGTTGGCAGGCTTTCTTCAGCTTCTCCTTTTTCCTGACTCTGCCTTTGAGGTTGACTCCCATCGTGCTTATCACGGCCGTCACCTGCGGGGTTCACACCCTGGTTTTGGGTGTCACCATCGCCCAGCAGCTACAGGAGGACATCCAGGGGGCAGCACTTGGCAGGCAGGTGAGACTTGGCAAGGGATGAACATTGTCAGTAATGCACAATGGAGAATCAAAAATGATGTTAAACTTTCACATGCTTCAAAAAATATGGCACAATTCGTACAGGTACATTGTCCAAATACCTACAGTGTATGTCGTGCTACATTTACTATTTTACTTATTCAGGGACAGTACAATAGTACATATTAGTAAACATTTCAGTAAATATGCCAGAATTAGCCAGAAGGCTATTTTAGGTCATAAGTGTCGACCTACAACAATAGCAACACATTCACTAAAATATTATTCAAGCTGCTCTCTGTAATAATTTGCCACAAAATATCTTTACAATAGCCTTTTTATTTGACCATTTATGACTGAAACATCTTCTAATGTGTAGATTAATACCTGCAATAACTGCAAGCCAATAGTTTTCAGACTAGATTCGAGTTCAAATTTCCCACCCTCTGTCTGTGGATGTGACGTCATATGCGCATTGTGTACGTGAAGAAGGGTGTGTGCAGTTCCATTGTTCGTCAACAGGTGGCAGTAGCGATTCAAAATGGAATTTTCTGCGTTCAGTAGCTTTAAGCTAAAATTACATGTTTAGATCACATTCTCAGCTTCTATTTTACAAGAGGCTAATACCAAACAAACAAACAAAAAAATTCTGATGTATCTACAGTACAGTGGAATCTCAAGTTCCGAACTTAATTGGTTCTGTGAGCCCGTTTGTAACCTGAAATGTTCATAAATCGAGGTAATGTTTCCTATTGAAAAGAATGGAAACGCAATTACCGGTAATCTGTTCTAGCCCCCAAGATAAGGTTCAGTTTGTTGTTGTTCTTTTTTTACTGGTCAGGTTAAAAATAACACAATTAAATCATACATAATTCTATTATTGCGCATTAACTTTTATTTAGGAGATTAAAAGGGGAGGAACTAGAGCTCCTCCATTAAAAGTCTTCTTCCTTGGGAAAATTCTGATTCAAGTGTTTGTTTGTTTTTATTATGTCTGTTTATTTTGTAATTATAGAAATTGGTTCATTTTGGCATACAGGGATAATTGTCTTTTTATGTTAAAACAATTATAAAAATAAAAAAAAGGGACGTCACATTGTCATTTAAAGGGGAAGTCAACCCCCCCAAAAATCCTTTACATTAATATGTTCTATGCAGCCCAACTGATCGACACAATATTCAGTATTTACTCAGCTATGTTGACTTTATATTGTCACCATTGAGCGAGCCAGCTGAGAAAAATAACTTGTCACTCATTTTATTATTGTTTGTATTATTATATTTGTTGAAAATATAAACTAAGATATTACAGTATTTCCAATTTAAATACTTTGATTTTAAAACCGAAGTCAAAGTCTCTAAGCGTCTCAGCAAAATAAAAAATTAAAACAATTCCGCTTTTTGAGGACATTTATAAGGTAGAGCAACAGATAATATATAACAAACAAATATGGTCGAACAAATAGGGAAAAAAAAGTTCCCGGCTATGGTCAAACCAACTGTACTTGGTTAAGTAAATGTCATAATCAACATTTTATCCCTTACGGCTTCAGTGAAAAGTAAAATCAGCTGATTCTACCCTGTGCCTTTTTTTCCCCTTTTTTCATGTACTTTAAAAGAAGTCATAGCACAATAGCGATCTTCCCGTCATGGAACCGTTGGTTTTATTGCACAAACTGTGGGCATAAGAAAATGAAAACCAGTCTGAGCTGATCATGCAAATAATGACACGCTAAACAAATGTTGCAGATGTATTTTTAGTCCTGTTTTACTGCTGTTGTGACTCAACATGTACAACCTTTTGAAACATACTGTAGCTTTTCATAGTAAATAATTTTTTATTTTTTTTGGGGCCCGATATTAGGGAGAGAAAAAAATCAACTGATTAATTTTAAAAACTACATAATAAATCAAATAACTATTTGGAGCGGGCCTTTAAGTTTAAAAGAATCACAGGCAGAACTTTTTGACGACTTTACAATACTTTGTCCTTTTGTGTTTGTTTAACTTTAGAACAGCGAATAATTCTCAAGTGCAAAACATGCAAACTGGCATTAATTGATGAATTTGTCTTAAAAATGTGTGATTGCGATTTAAGATGCGATTGTTTTTTTATTTTATCTTTTTTTTTTAATTATTATATTTACATGTTTGGAACATTTGACCTTATTGACTTTTAGAACATAATCATATATATATATATATAAAGGCAAATACATAAAAACTGTAAATTAAATATACAGTGTCATATACCATACTGGAGGGGAAAAAAGCTGCAGGTTTGGTGACCTGTCAATGCAATTTTGTCAGAGGTGGCTTACAGAACATTCACAGAACTGTGCTCCTGTTGTTTTTTTTCCCCCAGCTCCTGGCCAACATTGTGATCTATATTTGTGCTATCACCGTGGGCATCATGTCATATTACATGGCAGATCGGAAGCACAGAAAGGCTTTTCTTGAGGCAAGACAATCTCTTGAAGTCAAACTCAACCTGGAGGAGCAAAGCCAACAACAGGTCAGAGGGCAGAGAATACAATATGTCTGTTTGAATACAATTTTATTACATTAACTACTTTATAGGGGAAGTGAATCCCAAAATATGCATATTTACAATAATATGTTGTATGTGCCTTCATTAGTCTGAATATGGCATTCTGATTAATACTACGTTTGTGGAATATGAATTAAGCAGCCATTTTGGGGGGCGGCCATTTTGCCACTTGCTGTCGACTAAAAATGACATCACAGTTGCTCAGTTCTCAGGTAATGATCAATCACGGCTCAGCTTGCGAAGGTCACATGACCAAATTCAGAAAACAGGTGAGCCGTGATTGGTCGTTGCCAGAGTCATGAGCAACTGTGTGACAAAATGGCCGCCCACTGAAATGGGTGGATTTAAAAAATAAAACCCAGAATGCTGTGTTTAGACTAGTGGGGTGCATAAAACATATTGTTGTTGTGAATGTATTTATTTATTTATTTTGCCTAATGAACATTTCAAAAGGCATTTCAATCCTTTTTCATGATGTCGCTACTCACAACATGTGGACACCAATTGTTATCTCTTGACTTGATTTGAGGAACTTTTAGATGTTTCGCATTGTTACTTGTATTTTGCTCTGATTGCAAAAAAAAAATACAAAATGAAGGAAAAAAGAGCTAAGGATTACTGAGGTTTTGTGCTATAGTGTTTCATAAATAAATGTGCTAACTAGCTAACCAACATCCTCAATCTCATTTTGATGTGTTTGCAACGTTTGCTATGTCTGTCAGAATAATATGCCCGACTACGTAAACCTAAAAATGAGCTTGACTGAGACTCGAGTCGTTTAGAGGGATGCGGTAGTTCTGTCAACTTGTATCAGACTTAATTACAGTACATCATCTTCACAATGGGATGCTGAGGCTGCTGGCAGATGAGAGCCACCAACCAATCAAGGAGTGGAGAGTCTTGTTACCATGACAATTGGCCTCCTGAGATGATATACATGTAATCACAAAGTCAACCTGATCAGCTAATTGTTTCTTATCTGCCACACGGAAAAATTGATTCAAACCGGGCTTTTAGATTGGATCGTCTTAAATTACTTTCCACTAAATGCAGACTTCAACCAACATGCAATGTTTATATAGCTTCTTCATCTAAGCAACCTACACTTGTCGAAATTAGGATTCACATTTTTATCATTACGATTGTTGCTTGATGACTTGATTCATTAATTTTCAAATCATTAAGGAAATATAGGTGTGATGCACCATTATTATTTATTTCAAATGAACTCATTCACTGCCATTGACTGCTATAGACATAAAAAATTCATTTGAACTATTTCTATTAGTTTAACATTTTTTCCTACTTTTGTTCACAAGAGTATGAAAACCTAGATTTTTTTTTAATGTATTAGAACAGATATAACATTTTTGATTAATCGGGAGTTAACTAGTGAAGTCATGCAATTAATTACGATTAAAAATTTTAATCGCCGGACGCCCCTAACTTTTAATAATCTTTTCTTTAAAATAAAAAAAAGATTATTAAAAAAAATTACAAATATATATATAAAAAAAGATAAGATTATTAAAAATTAGGGGCATCAGGCGATTACAATTTGTAATCGTAATTAATCGCATGACTTGACTAGTTAACTCACGATTAATCACAAATTTTATATCTGTTCTAAATGAAAAAAAAAAAGGTTTTCATACTCTTGGTAAAATGTTAAAAATTGAAAAAAATGTTTAACTAATAGAAATAGTTCAAATTAATTTTTGACGTCTATAGCTGTCAATGGCATTAAATGAGTTAATCAATATTGATGATGCAGCCTCTTAAGGTGAGTTAATTGCTTGTTTATTCTTGCGTAGGAACGCCTGCTGCTGTCCATCCTCCCCAAACACATAGCTGATGAGATGCTGCAGGACATGAAGAAGGAGCCCAGTCAAAAAGAGATGCAACAGTTTAACACCATGTACATGTACAGACATGAAAATGTCAGGTAACCAAACAACTTTTAAAGGTTCTATTCTAAATCAAATTTAAGACTTTACTTTTACTTAATGTGCTTATCCTTGAAGTCGGCACGCCTCTTTTTTTTTTGACTATTTGTAAGGCCCACAGAATATTATGTTCTATAGTTATAAAAACAGGGAACCTACCAAAAGAGTAAAGTCTCTTCTTTCATCAGGAAAAAAGTATATTTCCATTTGTTTCCGTTTTGCAGCAATTAGCATTAGAACATAGCTAAGTTTCATCATTATTCACAAATCTATTTAGAATTGTGAGTAATTGAGGGTTTTTTTTTCTTCAACATGGCCCTGGTTCATCTCCTTTGCTCTGTTGCCACCTGCTGGCCGTTTGTGTAATAACTAACATTTCCTCAACTGTTCTCTGCAGTTGAGAGGCTGCATCAAAGCCTTCTGTATGTTCTAGCGTGGAACATTTAAAATAGAACACATTTATACGTTTTTGGGAGCAAATGAGGTAAGTACCGGTACTGAGCACTCATTCCATCTGTCACATCTGTATGTTCAGTTGAAATGTCTTAAATCAATCTTTCAGAAGTCTTTAAAGGGGAAGTCAACCTCCCCCCAAAAAAAGTTTTGACAATGATATGTTCTATGCAGCCCTACTAGTCTTAATATGGTTTTCTGGTTAAATTGCATTAGTGGAATATGAGTTATGCAGCAAAATCCAGCCGTTTTTATCCATCTCAGGGGGCGGCCATTTTGCCACTTGCTGTCGCCTGAAGATGACATCACGTTTGGCAACAACCAATCACAGCTCACCTGTTGTCTGAAGCTGAGCGCTGATTGGTTGTTGCCTGAGCCCTGAGCAACATTTATGTCATCTTCAGCTGACAGCAAGTGGCAAAATGGCCGCCCCCTGAGATGGATAAAACCGGCTGGATTTTGCTTCATAACTCATATTCCCAAAAAATTTATATTAATCAGAATGTCATGTTTAGACTAGTGAAGTCACATAACATATTATTGTTAAGAAATGTTTAAGGTTGATTTCCACTTTAAAATGGTAACACATGATAGTTGGAGTTTATGATTGTAATTACTGTCAAATGTAAAAATAAATGAATATTCTTTATTTATTTATTTTTAACAAAGACTAAAAGTGAGGGAGTTGTGAGGTTTTTTTTCTGCCTGTACTTTTTATTTATTTATTACAAATGAATCCTAAATTCTGGGTTCGTTGTTTGGGTATATTTTGAACCTAAATTCTCTATTTCAGAGTGACTTTTCTGCCTTCTTCTGTCATTGAGTTAATAGACACTATACACTATGAGGTCTACAGTAATTGATCACCCTACAAATCAATGTGTAGCTATACTAATGCAATATTTTTTCTCGATCTCTCGTTGTGTGTGCAGTATTTTGTTTGCAGACATTGTGGGCTTTACTCAGCTGTCATCATCATGCAGCGCTCAGGAGCTGGTCAAACTGCTCAATGAACTCTTCGCTCGTTTTGACAAACTAGCTGCAGTGAGTCTCACTATTAATCATTACGGATGTACACATGCATTTGTTTTTGTTGTTGTTTTTTGACAACAAGGTTATAATCAGGGGTGACCATCAAAATTTTGGCGTGGCCCTCAAATGGTTTGGTTTTAAAAAAAAATTCCAGACCCACCGATTTCATGGATGAACTTAAAACTTACGACACAAGTAGGCAAGGTTTATCGTTAATATGTAATTTTAATTAAAAAAAAAAATCAAGTTTTAATTTCCTAATTACAACAACATTATACCAGGGCTACACAATGGCAGCTTATTAAGACAATATATTTTGCACCACAGACTGCTTCACCATAAAGATATTTTTTACAGACTGTTGATAACCGTCTCGCCGGCAGCCCTACCGCGACTTGTTTGTCTACCGTCTCATGGTGGATCTTAGCATTAGCTGTTAGCGTAGTTAAGCCAAGCACCACAACAGTTGTTCATAGGCTACTATGCAATGCGTGGCAAGGGTCAATTTCAAAATAAAAGCAAGACAAGTACTATTTTAGATGGATATCATTGCCTTACTTAACTTTTATTTTGAAGTTGGCGATCGGACGCAATCGTTGTGGTGGCTAACATCACTTCAAATCGAGGCTAGCTTGACTGCACCGATTTCGATGCATTATTCTGGTGCATAAAAGCGCACTGGAACCGTTAAAACGCAATATTCAATTTGTTTGTCTAGCGCACCGGCGCACCACTTATGTGCACCCCTGGTTATAATTAATGTATAATTTGTTACATGTGTAAAAAAAATGATGTATAGGATTTTTAAAAATATTTTTTTACAATACTCTGTTCTCACTTTTACTATATTCTCTGGTTTCTTAAAGCTGCGAACATTCTCATAAATTATAACAAAGCTCGGCCTGTGATTTTTATTTCCTTCTAATTGCGTCGATCATACAAAAAGTCCTGTGTTTTTAAAAGGTGAATTTTAATTGAGCATTTGCTTTCCCCTGAAACTGAATATTTATCAAAACACAAAGCACATGCAGCATAAAGTGTGTCATTCACTGTCTAAAACCCCAACCAACTTGTCAGAAATATCACCAGCTGAGGATCAAGATCCTCGGAGACTGTTACTACTGCATTTGTGGCCTGCCAGACTACAGGGAGGACCATGCCGCCTGCTCCATCATGATGGGCCTCGCCATGGTTGAGGCCATCTCGTGAGTATGCACTAGAACTATATTTAAAATTCCCAGAAGTCAATCACTCCATTTGCGTGTGTGTCATGGTGGTCTGTCACATGCTCAGTGGGAAATTGATCACTCAGACAGACGAATATAGATTTTTGTGTAGCCATGAAAGAAAGTGTGTTTGTTTTAGGGATCACTTCTTGTGTGTGCGATGATTTGCTTTTATTATTGCCCCGTGATGCTGGTGTGGTGACAGTATTTAACATGTAATTGCGTGTATGTGTTAACAAACGCTAGGTACGTACGTGAGAAAACCCAAACAGATGTTGACATGCGAGTTGGAGTGCACAGCGGTACAGTCTTGGGGGGAGTGCTTGGTCAGAAACGTTGGCAATATGACGTGTGGTCCACTGATGTCACTGTAGCCAACAAGATGGAGGCTGGAGGGATACCAGGGTAAGAACACACTCTGGTGGATTTCATTCATTTGTACAAGGGGCGTGCCCAAAAATGGATTCTCATAAAAATAGCAATTCTCATTTAGGCCACAATTAACCGCATTAATGTGTTTTTAAGTACGTTCATAACAATGGCAATAGTTCCCCAAATCCTATCCAATCAGAGTACGTCTGGCGATACCACTTCCACAAATTGGGCCTACAATGAGATGCATGCCAAGCCTCTAGGTGGCGGTACTTAGCCAAATACTGCTCGTCTCTTGACGTCACTTCACCATATGTCACACAAGTACGGACTGTCAGCCGCTGATCTGTATACATGCCGATCAGTGCTGTCAGGGCACACAAGACTTTTTTTTTTTATTAATTAAAAAAAGAAATACTTGTAAACTGTCGATGAGTACATCATAAACGGAGCATAGAGGAAAACCAAGAGGATAAATACAAAATCTTAAAAAGCTTCCCTTTTTTAATAACCCTTTTTTTTCCCAATCACCACATACACATATACAAACATGGTCTACCCGGTGGGGAAGCAAATCCACGCCGCCTTTTTCTCTCTTCTTTTTTAACAACTTGACCGCGGAGCCGGAGGAATACGCAAATATTCACTTTGGCTGGAGTTTTTAGAAACCTTCGTTTGTAATGAAAAAAATCCACGCAGACGTGTGGATGACACGGCAAGTCGTAGAAAATGATCTCCCGTTTGCAAAAAATCCGGCTATGTGTATAAATGGCCTTAGTACGATTCAGAATCGATTTTAAATGTCACAAAATCAATTTTCTTTAAATTATTATATACTGTATTACTCTTGCCCTTGTTTTTGTGTGCCTTTTATTAGGAGCGCTGTTCATGTTGTACATGATTTGGCCACTTAGGGGCAGTGTGGTTCTGCGCGTTCTGATACACTGTTAAGTTGTAGCCACATTAGAGAGTAGAAAGAAAAAGCCACGAGCAAATTATTCCAATAAAAGTAGTTTTTTTGCAGCATAGGAAGAGCATATGCCGGTGAGTAATGTTAAGATGTTTCTCTGTAGACATTCCTGAAGCGTTTTGTATGAACCGCCGTTCTTTTGAGTGATAAAAGTGCCGCGAGTAGCGCGTTAATTAGCATACCGGTAGTCAAATTGCTGCTGTAGACCAGGATTTTCATTAAGGCAATGTATACAAAACACCACTAGATTGATAGATGTTTCAAAAATAATTTTCTGTCACCGGCAATGAGATTCAGTTGGGTTATTTCTCTTTTTTATTATGTTGTTTTTTTAAACTGTAAATTATGTTCTCATCATTGTGTATTCATTCTCCTGGAGTGGGAGGAAATTAATTACTTGCAATTGGATTATTGGAATCCTATTCTGTGTCAAGTCTTAATGCTTGAAATGCTATTCTGGTAAATGTAGTATATTAGGTGTGTGTCTAAGTTCTCTACAAAAAAGTGTGGTAAAATATGTGTCATAGTTCAGGATAGCAAATACTGTATGTAAGCTCAGGGCTAGCCATTAAAAACCTGACTGGTGGCTTATTATGATTACGGAGTGTGTGCATGATGTGTCGTTTAAAAAAATTATTGTCTACCTAGTTACTTTTCACAGTGGCTCATAAGTGAAGCAGTGTTTGACCTCTGACCCTATTCTCTCCATACATCCCTTTTCATGTGGACTAGCCGTGTCCACATCTCGCAAACCACCATGGAGTGTCTTCATGGGGAGTTTGAAGTTGAGCCAGGTGATGGAGGCGAGCGCTGTGACTACTTGAGGGAGAGAGGGATCGAGACCTACCTCGTCGTCGTTTCCAAAGGACCGGTTGGAAAAAACGGCATCAACAGTGTAGTGAGTGGAACCTACACACGCATACATGATATCGACTCATATTCAGACTTAAAATTGCAAGCAATGGATTTGCAACTCAATGTTAGGTTATGTAGAAGATGCCGATTTAAATACCTGGAAACAAAGTTGAAATGTTGATGTTCCTCACTTTTCCAATACTTCTGCAAAGGAAGTGTATTGATGCATTATAGTGGTTCAAAAAATAGATTTAGATTAGAATTTTACACAAATCTGACTGGCAATTAAAAGTTTTGAGTTTTTTTTTTTCCTGTTTCCCATTAGAAATTATCTGTAACTTCGTCCAATGGAAACTCTCCTGTGCTGGTCAACACCACGGAGTGTAACGGTAGTGTGAACACAGCCTGCACGACACCAGAGGAACCTGAAGAACTGGACACAAGGGTAAACAGTTGTCATCTTTCAGATTAGACTACAGATGAGACCGTTTAAAAAAAACAAAAAAAAACAACACGAGTCCTCAGGTGCTAGTCCCATCCTTCATTGCATAATAATAATAATAATAAAAAGACAACTGTAGAACAACAGGCTTTAATTCTAGAAATTCACTCAAATGCGACAAAACAATGATGTACTGTTGTTGTAAAAATCAAATATGGAGTCATTTAAAAACATGTACCGGTAATATGAGCCATATGTTATTCTGCATAAATTCACTCTGCTAACGTTGGTGACATGAGATCAGATGTTGTCTTGAATTTATACAGTACAGTCACAACGTTTGGACTCACTTTCTTATTCAATGCATTTGCTTTTTTCTTATAAATGGTTACTTTTTAGATTCTCACTGAGGGCATCAAAACTATGTATGAACTGATGTGGAGTTAGGTACTGAACAAAAAAAAAAAGGTGAAATAACTGAAAACATGTTTTATATTGTAGATTCTTAGAAATAGCCATCCTTTCCTCTGGTTACTTTTTTGCATACTTTTGGCATTCTTAACTCCTTAACAACTGTTAGAAAACCCTTTCAGGTGACTTTTGAAGCTCAAGAATGCCAAGAATGTGTAAAAAAGCAATGAGAGAAAAGAGTGGCTATTTATTTATGTATTTATGTAAGTATTTTCACCTTTTTTTTCTTAAGTACATAACTCCAAATGTGTTTGTTAGTTGTCTTTAGTTTTTATGCCTCAAGTGAGACTCTACAATGCACATAGTCATGGAAATAAAGCAAATGCAATGAATGAGAAGGTGTGTCCAAACTTTTGTCCTGTACTGTATGTTTCCTCCTCTTTCTTGAGTGATGTGTTTGAAAGCAGCATGACATGACTTTGATTTATGAAACCGCAGGTGGTAAACCCTTCTTTCCCAAATCCTCGCCGAAGGCTACGCCTGCGGGACCTGGCGGAAAGGGTGATTGATGCCCAAGAGAATGAGCAGGAGCTCAACAAACTGCTGAATGAGGCTCTGTTGGAGCGAGAGACGGTCCAAGCGTGAGTGTACATTTTTCAAAAGTTATTTCTTAGCTTGTCCAGAGGGCCTAGTTAGAAATGCGAGGTGAACAATAAAAGGTTTTAGAACAGACCATGGGCAAACCCCGGCCCGCGGGCCAAATACGGCCCGTTATGCGTTTCAATCCGGCCCGCCGAACTTATCCAATAAGGCTAGTAAAAAAATTCAATTTTTTTTTTTTTGTTCAGCTCAGTAGCCGAGTGGTTAGAGTGCCCGCCCTGAGACTGGGAGGTCGTGGGTTAAATTCTCGGCCGGGTCATACCAAAGACTATAAAAATGGGACCGATTGTCACTCTGCTTGACACTCAGCATTAAGGGTTGGAATTGGGAGGTTAGATCACCACATGATTCCCGAGCGCGGCGCTGTTGCTGCTCACCGCTCCCTCAGGGGATGGGTCAAATGCGGAGAACAAATTTCGCCCCACTTGGATGGGTGTGACAATCAGTGGATCTTATCTTATCTTATTGGTTTCGGATTTGGACATTTACAGCAGGAGACGGCACGGTTTTGTGTTGAACGCAGCAATAATGTCCTGATAGTCCAGAGAATCGGTCAATTCTTTTTTGAAAGAAAGCAGGGACAAAGAGTTCAGTCTATCAGTCAACATTGTGGCACTGTTGCGTGTTTTGATCCTTTTGACAGCTGAAGATAGTCTTTCTACATGTTGTCATGGGTGAGGTGAGGAGCGCGCATGCAGGAGACTGTTGATATTGGTGAAGACATCCCCGGGGCGTGCGTCGAGCACTTCTATGAGCGTTTCCTCGTTGGCTTTTGGCTTCTTTTTGAGCTGCTGCACAAACACCGTGTGCTATGCGTCCCCTACGGAGATGGAAAAGTGGTCAGAGACGGATTGGATGTACGCGCTTTGTCCTCAGCGCGTGACAGGCAGCAGCGGCTATCATGCAGCCGCATGTGTCACACGTACTGTGGGCCCGGGTTAAAAATGGGTGGGCCAATGGAAACAAAAATCTTTAACTTTACGCCTTGAATTGAAATCTATTAATAATAGATGCAGTCACCAAATAATCTATTTACATTTCTCCTCCCACTTTGCCAAATAGTGTGTAAATGCCGCATCTTGCATATTCATTGAGGCAAACGTACTACCTGGATTAGGGCTATTTTATAATAATCATAATAATACATTTCATTTAAAAACAGCACCTTTCAGAACACCCAAGGTCACTTTACAAAGCATAAAAACACAGCAAAAGTTGAGCTAAAACAATAAAAATGAAGCTATTGGAAAAGCTGTTTTAAATAAGTGGATTTTACACATTTGAAAAACGCAGTCCTTAGTGCACACTATAAGTAAATTGGGTTGTACATTTATCTGTGTGTTTTTACTGTGCTATGAGGTCCAAATGCTCCTGGTCCGGCCCGTCTGTCAAAATTTCAAACCCATTGTGGCCCGCAAGTCAAAAAGTTTGCCCACCCCTGTTTTAGAACAAAGAACAATTTTGGAAGAAAATGTAAAATAGCAGCAGTCCTGACTAGTGAACTACAGCTGACTCGGGTCAAAATGCATTTTATATTTAGTGCAGAATAAATTGTGAAATGAAGTGTGTTTCCGTCAGACTGACTCTGTAATGTCCAGGGGCACTCCAAAGTGACGGGAAAATCAGGAAAATTTGGTGAAACTGCATCCCTCTGAAAGCAATTTTGAAGATTTTATAATTAAACGGCCTACTACATTGCTGCTTGATGCTATCTACAGTTAGTATAACAAATAATGAATAAATGACATGCTGAAATGTTGGATGTGACTATTGAGGTTTTCTGGTCTCGTCAGTCTGAAAGGGAAGCACACAAACCGTCTCTCCCTGAGGTTTGTTGACCCCGACTTGGAGACGCGCTACTCGGTGGAGAAGGAGAAGCAGAGTGGAGCTGCCTTCTGCTGCTCCTGCGTGGTGCTGCTCCTCACTGCTGCCATGGAGGCCCTCATCGATCCCAGGTTAGTTCTTCAGTATGTGTTATTTAAGGGTTTAATAAATTAACTTCATTTGAACAATTTGCTGAGTATCTTCTTGCTCGTTGACTCTTCACTATTATAACAAGATTTTTCTTTTCGTAACAGCTTGATCGCAAACTACATCACTTTTGCTGTGGGGGAAGTCCTACTCCTAATTCTGACAATCTGTTCATTGGCCGCCATCTTCCCCAGGGTGAGATTAAACACTTTTATGCTTTGATTTTTCCCATACGGACCGTACCCGTTCCTAGAGCTATCTGTTCATGTAGCTCCTTTTACACAGTCTGATGAAGTCAGGATTTATTCACCTTTTTTCCTTGTTGCTTCTGCACAAATGGATAGGACACAGAACGGGAGGGCCGAATCATTGTACCAATATTTTGCTTTTGGAGGTAGTATTAGAGTGGTGTGTGAGGTTTGACTTTGGATACTCGCGTCTCGCACCTTTTGTGTTGCAAGCAATATTGCTATCTAACATTTTATATCTCACACCAGGTGCTGGCACCACCGATACTAATACCTGGATTCAGGGTCGCTGTGGAAATAACGACTTAGATGCATATAATGTCTTTTTTATTTGTGGAATTTATTTGGAACACAAACACACACAAAAAATGCAATGCTTAGAAAACTATCAACAGTAGTTTGTGAAAAAAATAAACCTTTGAAAATATCAGCAAATACAAAAAAAATAATTTACACATTCCAATGTTTCCTCTACTACACAGGGCCCCTGCATATGCTTAGTTCGGCATCCATAGATTCACCCAATTGTACATTTTTTTCCCAATATTCTTTTTCCATTACAGTATTTTTAATAACTTTTTTTAGAGATAGACCTATACGCTTTTTTCAGGGCCCATGCCAATTATCGGTAGTCAGAGAGGCCGATAACCGATATTTGAAGCCGATATACATTTGCAGAAGTTGGTGTCAAATTTTTTAATAATAAATAATGCCTTCAAGGACATGTTTAGTAAATAGCTTTAGTGATTTGCAACATGTTAAAAGTTTTTTGTTTGCCATTAGCTTTTGCACCAACTATAAGGTGGCTTCCACACACTAACTCCCAAATAGCCGCTAATTTGTGGACTAACAGTTAGCTCGCGGGCTAAACATTCACCCACACGCGGGATAACTCCCAAATAGCTGCTAAAAAACGGCTATTAGGTTAGCCCAGGAGCTAACCTAGCCCACGAGCTAACCTAATAGCCATTAATTTGCGAGCTAGCCGGTTAGCTCATGGGCTAATTCACGAGCTAACAGTTAGCTTGCGGGCTAACCATTCACCCGCACGCTAACTACCAAATAGCTGCTAATTCGCAAGCTGTCAGCTCGCCGGCTAACCGTTAACCCACATGCTAACCCCGGGATAACCGCAAATAGACGCAAATTAAAATGGCTATTAGGTTAGCCCGCAAGCTAACGGTTAGCTCATGGGCTAATAGCCGCTAATTGCTGCTTATTGGCTACTTTTTTTTCTCCCCCAGTGCATTTGAATAGGCATCAATTATATGCAGATTTTCGCTATTCGCAGTTTGGCACATATTTTGTCCATATATTTAAAATAGCATTTTTGTCATATATCTGGTTATAAAGTGCATGCTCCTAAGTGCACCCCCCAATCTAACGCTGATGAAAAATTGTGGTCCCCTCCAGCTTTTCAATTACCCATCCCTGATTGATCCATAACATACAATATAATACTATACCCTGCCTTAGCTGTGTTCTGTGTGAAACAACACTCCCAGCCATTTTCATAGAAGCCACGCCCTTTGCTGCGGGCTGTTTTACTGGATTTTGACTGATTTTGCAAGGCCCACAGAATATTGTGTTCTATTGCTATAAAAACATGGAACCTGCCAAAAGAAAGATTAGAGTCTCTTCTAAAAAGTATATTTGTGTCTGTTTCAGTTTTGCACCTATTATTACTATAGAATTAAAATATAGTTAAGTTTCATCATTATTGACAAACCTGTTGAAAACACTGGGAAAAAAGCGCTTGGATGATCTCTTATACTCTGCTGCCACCTGCTGGCCATTTTTTTGTAATAACTACCCTTACTTACCTCTTCATGTCAGAAGCTGTATCAAACCTTTCTGTATGCTCTAGCTTAAACAAGACATTAAAACGTATAGTTACGTTACGTTTTTGGGAGTGAAAAACAAAGTATTAAAAATGTATTTATACGTATAATTAGCATATGAAAGGCAAATACAGTGTATAGAATGTTGACATGCCAACAGTAGCATGAGTTATTTTCCTTTGCTCCTTGAGAAATTGTCACGTGTTCAACACACCTTAGCAAAAAAATTAACAAATAGAAATGTGTTTGATGACATGACAAGAGATAGTAAAGTGTGGCCTTTAGCCATTGTTATCATTTTTACCATTTAGGGATAGGGATATGCCTATTGATTGTTGGAAAACAGGACTCCAAGCTGGGATCGATTCCACTGCAAAGGTTTATTTTTGCAAAAAGGCCTGTTGACTTTTTGGTGCACTTCTATGAACTATGAAGACAGATTTAAATTTTGTTCAGACTTGGGTCTGTGTCACATTGCATGGACCCCAGCAGAGTGTTCTCAATGGTAATAAAAGGTCTCTTGCTTGTTTGCATTAGTTATGGCTTTCACTTTTAAGCATTTTAACGTTTGATTAAGCAAAGATTTGGCCTTTTGCCTAAACTGTAAATATTTCATAAAGTTACTATTTTTGATCAAATATATGCTTAAATGAAAGCTTCCATGTAGTGATAGATATTGTAACATTTTTAATTCTTCATTTCATATATTAACCATTGTTACACATTATTAACATTTTAATTCTTTATATTAACCTTGTCGAAATGTTTTGTGTCTTGTGCAGAGCAGATGGTGTTGATTTCGGTATAATCTGACCTTAAGCTGGGACATACTATTTAGTTTAAAAAAGTTCCTTCTCAGCGCTTTGTGCAAAAACACATTTGGTCCTTGAGAACAGAATCTGTTTCGAACACGCACTCCTGACTCTGTTTTCGCCATCGCTCATGGAAAAGTACCCAGAGAGTATGTTTTGTCTACAAATGAAAGAGAGGCGGTCGGTTTTAACTATAAGAAGCCATTTTACACGCGGAAGACACACATTTCGACGCTCTGAATCCCACCTGTTTAAGTGATGAATTAGAGGCTGTTTGAGTGTCCAGAGATCTCTGTTAGATAAAATCATTTTTGCAAAGATGTTTTTTCTTACATTAAATCTGTCTTCAAGTTTTGGAACACGCAAAGAAGACAAATACTTTTAATCCTCTTTCAGTAGCAGCACGCTCACTGGAGATATCCATGTGTTATTTGGCTGAGAGGTTTACTTTTGATTCGAACCACCTCACCATGGAAATTCAAATGCATTTGATATCCAGCAGAATTGATTGCCTGACCTCTCGGGCAATTCACAGCACAGTCACTAAATGGGTGTGCTGAGTTGAGTGCAAAGATGAGTCACTGTTAATAGTGTTCCAGGTTCTTCTGTCAGAATCTGAATTACAGTACATCAAATTACAATGTCATTAGCCAAAAGTGTCTTTCAGGAGTTACACAACGCAGCGCATGTGCTGGAATGTGCTTGTATCTCCACAATTTATTGTTATCACAGTATTTGTAATATTCTGTTTTGTTGTTATTGTTGTTATTTTTAGGTTTTTCCTAAGAAGCTTGTTGGTTTCTCAACTTGGATTGACCACACTCGCTGGGCTCGAAACACCTGGGCCATGGCAGCCATCTTCATACTTACCATGGCTGACATTGTTGACATGGTAAGATTTGTACTACATCCCAAAAAGCTCTGAGTGGAAAGCTGTATCATGAGCTCCACGTTAATCATAGAATTACTGATCTCAATACTGCTTACTGTACATCTTCTAGCTGAGCTGTCTGCCTCAAGGTCCAATGTCAGTCAGGACCTCTGTGGCGTCCCCTTCCTCCTCTTCCTCCACCTGGTCTAGCCCTGAAGGCTGTCTGAACAACCCCAAATATTATAGCTACATTGCTGTACTAGCGCTTATGGCCACCACCATGCTGGTTCAAGTTAGTCACATGGTCAAGCTCACACTGATGCTGCTAATCACTGTGGCGACTGGTGTTGTTAATATATACAGCTGGAGGGACATCTTTGACCGCTATGACATGGCCCGTTTTCAGGATTACAGGTGAGAAAATGAAAATGTTATACCGTACATATATTATATTATATATTTGATTTCTTTGTTCATCAAAGTCCTAACATTTTATGTAACAGGTTTTGTAACTTTGAATACTTGGATATCATTTTTCTTCTTCATAGGTCATATTTAGTGCCATCCAAGTTGACAATGACAATTATGATCTTCACTATGATGGTCAGCTTTTATTATTTCTCCCGACATGTAAGTTGACATTACTTATCTATCTATCTATCTACCCACCCATCCATCCATCCATCCATCCATCGCTGATAGCTAGCTAAATGGATAGCTAGCTGGACAGCTTATCTAGTCAGATAGCTAACTGGATAGATAAATAGAATCTAGCTATCTAGCTAACTAGCTACTTAGCTAGCTAGATAGATACAATCTATTTATCTAGCTAACTAGCTATTTAGCTAGATAGATAGAAATTATCTATCTATCTCGATAGAATCTATCTAGATAGATAGATAGATAGTTTCTATCTATCTATCTATCTATCTATCTATCTATCTATCTATCTATCTATCATCCATCCATCCATCCATCCGTTTGTCAATACCCATCTACAAATATCTGTTCATCTAGCTATCTGTCTGTGTGTGTGTTCTTGTGTGTGTGCGCTTATAGGACGTTTGGTCACCCAGACCACTTTTTTTACATCCTGTCTGGGCGTTCGGGGCGTTTATAAATTCATGAAAATGTCCAGTTGACAGTGCGTGGAGTGCACCGTGTTACCGTGACTGGTACCACAATTTTGAGGCCGGGCCGAGTGTCCTCTTTTTTTTTTTGGAACTGAAAATATGGTCACCCTAAAGGCTTATGAAAATACACACACACACACACACACAAATACAATCTATAACTCCATACAGAAAGATTAAAACAGAACCATGCACAGCTCATACATGCTAAATTGTAACTTTGATCTTAATTAAGGATTCCTCTCTAATAGAAGCCTTTCGTCCAAAACATTGTCTAGTATTCTCAGCAGTTCAGTAATTTGGTATGTAATTGGCAATTCCGAACATCCGGACATTTCTGATATTTCCACAATGCAAATGCTTCCTTTACATGGTGAAAACAAACGGCGTATTGTATCGCTTTTGTCTGTGACTAGCATACAAACCAGGCAGATTGTTATAGTAGTCAAATTACATTTCATCACATTTTGAAATCAAAATAATCCTCACAAATCAAATTACAACAATCTTACTTTTCAATGAGCGGCGAGGTTCCTTTCACCGAGTTTACTGCCATTTTGATTGGTGACGTGTACTCAGAATTGTCAATAAGAAGGTTTAAGAAGTTATTTCTCATATTCATCCACTAAGGAATGACAGTGATATTTTTAAATGAATATGTTCCAAGACAGTAAACTGAACAAAAGTTTTACTAATTTCATGAAAACTCTGTGTTGATAATTTAGGCATTGACAGTTGTCAACGCTTAAAATGAGTTGTTATTGTTACCTGAAGGTGGAGAAGCTTGCTCGCACATTATTCCTGTGGAAGCTTGAGGTTCATGAGCAGAAGGAGAAGGTATATGAGATGAGGCGATGGAATGAAGCGTTGGTGACCAACATGCTTCCTGAACACGTTGCTCGACACTTCCTGGGCTCTAAGAAGAGAGATGAGGTGAGGGCCTGAAGTTGACCCAAATGGTCCTTCACTCTGCTAGTATACGATACATTGGGTCCTGCAGATTACAAAAATTCTCAATCTCGTGTTATTGCTGTGTGCCAGGAGTTGTACAGTCAGTCCTACGATGAGATCGGAGTCATGTTTGCGTCCATCCCAAACTTCTCCGACTTCTACACAGAGGAGAGCATCAATAATGGAGGCATTGAATGTTTGCGCTTCCTCAACGAGATCATCTCAGACTTTGACAGTGTAAGTTGGTTTACCCCCAAAAAAAAAGGCTTCAAAAAGCCTTTGGGTCATAGGATTCAGTTAAATTATTGTTTGACGTAGCTAATCATTTGACGTGCATATGTACAGTTGCTGGACGAGCCTCAGTTTCGCTGCATCACAAAAATCAAGACCATCGGAAGCACCTACATGGCCGCATCAGGTGTTACTCCTGATGTCAACAATGGGTACACCTGTATGAAGGTCAGTGTGGTCCTTTGATAATAGCGTTGTTTCATCCTGTGGAACTGATCAGATTATCACCAAAAATATGTGTACTTATTTGGGCCTTGTTCATCAGAAGGCGGAGCAGTCAGACAAAGAGCGCTGGCAACACCTGGCAGACCTGGCGGACTTTGCGCTAGCCATGAAGGTTACGCTCATGAACATAAACTACCAGTCATTCAATAACTTCATGCTACGAATCGGTACGTCTTCACACTTTAGCTGCTTTCATATGGATTTGTATTTTTAATATATAATGTATATTTGCATATTTGTATATTTTTTTATTTATTTCCAATATTTTTCCAATTTACGACGCCGCATTAGGGCCACGTATATACGGTGTATGTATATATATATATATATATATATATATATATATAGAGAGAGAGGGCGGGGGCAATATTCAGAGGAAAAAAACTTGCGAATTTGCCACTTTATAAACTCGCAAACGTATGAGTTTTTTCTCGCAAATTTGTGACTTTATAGAGTGGCAGATTTGTGAGAAAAAAACTCAAAAACGTACGAGAAATACACGTAGCGTACTACTCGACTGATTTTGCCAGTACTTTTCTGTCGGGTTTCCAAATATGGAGATAGTAATTGTTTTAGCAGAGATTAACCATATGATGTTAAGCCTTTGCTCTTTGAAGCGTTGAGTACGGCCAGCGACAAAGATGCCTTGCTTTGCGAAGGTCCACACCCTAACGATCAAGCATGTATATTTACTTGTACATTTATGTTTCCAGAATTATTAATTACACATTCCTACATTTTGGTATTTTTTTGTACAAGTATCTAAGTGGATGTGTCGAATCTGCTGCTCTCCGTCATTCACTTGTATTTACCTATGGTATGCTAGCATCTGATTGGATAGTGTTAGTCAGCTTATAGGGGATCAGGAAGTGTTGCCGCTCAATTTGCGGTGAATGACGAGTAAAGGTTAAATTTAGGAATTAATCCGCCTCCATCCTGCCTTTTCATTTTAAAAACAGTGTCCCATTAACCACCAACAAATCCTCACATGATTAGACTATAGCTACGCTACGTGTAGTTCTTGCAAATCTGCCACTATATCCATCCATCCATTTTCTTAACCGCTTAGTCCTCACAAGGGTCGCGGGGGTTGCTGGAGCCTATCCCAGCTGTCTTCGGGCAGTAGGCGGGGTACACCCTGAACTGGTTGCCAGCCAATTGCAGGGCACACAGAGACGAACAACCATACTCACAATCACACCTATGGACAATTTGGAGTGTCCAATCAACCTGCCATGCATGTCTTTGGAATGTGGGAGGAAACCAGAGTACCCGGAGAAAACCCACGCAAGCGCGGGGAGAACATGCAAACTCCACCCAGGAAGGCCGAAGCCCGGACTCGATCTCACGTCCTCTGCACTGGGAGGCGTACATACTAACCAGTCAGCCGCCCTGCCACTATATAAAGTTGTAAATTTGCCACTTTATAAACTCGTAAATTTGCCACTTTATAAACTCGCAAATAAGCCACTTTATAAAGTGGATAATTTGCAAGGAAAACCTTGTAAATTTGCAAGCTTAAAAAGTGGCAAATTTGCCAGTTTAAAAAAATATATTTATACGTGACCCTAATACGCCGTCGTACCAATTTTTAGGTGGTGTATTTTTTATTTTATTATTCATTGAATCTTCATCATTGTTTTTTGAAGAATTTATTTGGGTTAATCCCCCACTCACCCCTGAGCATTTCAATGGCCGTCAATTATATGCTGATTTTTTTCCCTTCCCCCGCGAGTAGCGGAGTTCCACTGTAAAATTATATATAGGGTAAATATAATATTTGTAGGAGTAACACTGGCAGGATGTGATAGTGTGATGATAAATGATGATAATCACAATTTCCTCTATCCAGGCTTTTGGCAGATGATATCATATTTAGATTGTTAGAAAAAACGAAGAAGCTAACATTCATCCGGGGTTATGATAGTTTTGGAATTTTCATTTTAGTTAGTTTTGATTATGTTTTTGAAATTTTGTTTTAATTAGTTTTCAGGGCGGCTCTGTTAATTTTTATTAGTTTTATTTTTAAAAATGCTTAGTTTGGTTGGTTCGTTACAGTATTAGTTTTAGTAAAAAAAAAAAAAGGTGTATTATTTATGTGAAATATAAAAAAAATGAAAAACCATGGTAAAAATAGAAAAGTAACGCATTTCTTACCTAATGTTGCATTTCGGCTGAGTTAAATGGAAAAAGCAGGCAAGCCGTGCCATCAGTTTCAAAGGTCAAGCATGAAAAATTGTTGCCTAGGAGCGACAGCATCTGAAGATGCTTTTTTATCAGCTGCTGCTAGATGATGTCACTTCTGCGTGACAACTTTCAAATGTCCTTATTCCGGTTAATATAAAAATAAATCTACTTAAAATCATCCCCAAAGGCTCATGTATTAAATTAATTACCAAAGACTAAAATAAAGGAAAATTTGCTACAACTATAGTTAGTTTTGTAAACATAAAATGCAGTTTCAGTTAGTTTCCATTTTTTAAAAAGCATTTTCGTTTTTATTTTATTTTGTTAACGAAATTGTCTTTTCAATTTTAGTTTTTTGTCTGCTATCGTTTACTAAAATAACCTTGCATTCATCTGTTTTTAACCTGTAATGACTTCATGGAAAGTGATACTTCCTAAATCTATTTGTGGAATTAACTTTTGGGGTAAAATAAACCATCTGGTCAACCAGCCTTTTAGGGGTTCTTCAGGAATTCTGGAGTGATACAGGACTTGAATGGTATACTTAAATTGACCACTCATTAATTTTACATGGATATTTCATATAGGGTTGATTTGTCTCACTCCGAAGTCTATTCTTGAAAAGTACTACCATATCTATCGAGTCCACTGATTAAATAATGCCATGAACAAAAATACATGAAAGGCTGTCTGATATTCCGAATACAAACACGGTACATGAACCCTCAATGGGTTCAATTTACTTCCAGATCTGAACAGATGAAGGAAAATATTAACATTTAACAGTACCTCTTTTTTTTTTGCTTCTTTATTAATGCTCTCCATCAGGTCTGAATAAGGGAGGAGTTTTAGCAGGTGTGATTGGTGCACGTAAACCTCACTACGACATCTGGGGAAACACAGTCAATGTTGCCAGTCGTATGGAGTCCACGGGCGTCATGGGAAACATTCAGGTATGGCAACAGTTTTTACCTTTTTGTTAAGATCACCTATTCTTTCACACGATTAAAGGGACAGCATTGTGAAAAAAAAATCAACTTTTTGGAGCTTTTAGTCATGTTAAAATGCTAATTCCTCACCAAAAACATCACCAAAGTGGTGTTTTCCTCTATGAGAAATTCTAGGTCATTCTGCTCTCCAAGCACCAGCCCCTCCCAACCTGAGAAAACGAGCTGTTGGAACTTTTTGACGTGATGAGGTGCGGCCCCACCCCTGCACCGCCTCTGCGGACTAAACGCACGCCCACTTCCTCTGAGACCTCCATGGGATAGTGACAAAAATAGCCTTTATCAGTAAACATTCTGTCCAAATAAATTCAAAGCAATTAATTATCCTTCACATTTGCAATGCCAAAGTGCAATGACAATTGGCCGTCTTAAAATCCTAGAAAGGGTTCTGGCTTACACTTGTGTAAACTACAAGTACAACTTTTTGCACTGGTGAACCTAACTGAACGAATAGTGTAGTGCATGAGTGCTCAAGTTCGGTCCTCAGGAGCCCCTATCCAGCCTGTTTTCCATGTTTCCCTCCTGCAGCACAGCTGAATCTAATGATCCGCTAATCAGCAAGCTTTGCAGAAGCCTGATAACGATCCTGATCATGAATCAGGTGTGTTAGTGGAGAGAAACATGGAAAACAGGCTGGATAGGGGCTCTCGAGGACCAAACTTGAGCACCCCTGGTGTAGTGGTTTTAGCGTAAGCAGCAGGTCTCAGGTTTTTTCCTTCTTTTCTTCCTTTCTTTTCTCTTCTCCCCTCCCCTCCGCTATGATTTCTTGCGGCAAGGAGACGTTTTGTTTATTGAAGAATTGAACATCCATCCAATTTCCACATGTAAAGAAGACGCACGGCTGGCCGATCTTGCATGGCCACACAGCGCACGGGGAGAGGCGGGGTTTTACTGAACCGGGCGTTTTACTTCCGCATTAGAAAAGTAGCCAGCAAAATAACTAATATTTCATTACAAATTACATCGCCGTGGTGTCAAAGGTAAAATTTAATCACTATATGCCTATAGTTAAAATTCCGTGATGTAATCCCTTTAAGGTGGTATCTCACTGAGCGTAGACTTGCAAGGATGTGCGCAAGTAGCGAGTGTTTTTTGTTTTTGTTTTTTTTTCAGGGTTCGTTCTCACAAACCATTTTTATGCTCGCAAACAGTTTTACTTGACACAAAAATTATGGAGCAATGTACATTTAGGTCAGCGGTGAAAGCAATGTTGTCATATTCCAGCCATGATGAGAAAGGACTGACTTGAGGAGTCTGCCAGTGTCTTTTGAGTGTCCCAGCCAGAGTTCGGACTTGATGGAACATTTCTAGAGGGATCTCAAATTGGCTGTCATCCAACTTCCTCATTCCAGTCTGATGCAGATTGACAAGAGCTACAAAAGCAAATGGAAGAAAATGGCTGTGAAGAAGACCTGAAGGGGGGGGGGGGGGCACTTTTTTCTTGATGATGGAAAAGATTAATGTAATCAATTTTGGAATGAGCTAAATATGGGACAACGGAATTGTGCAAATAATGGATTACATCATTCTGTTGTGTGCGTGTGTGTGTGTCCCAGGTGGTGGAAGATTGCTACAACATCCTCAAAGAGTATGGCTTCCGCTTTGTGAGGAGGGGGCCAATCTTTGTGAAGGGAAAAGGGGAATTGCTCACTTATTTCCTGAAGGGAAGGGACAAACAAGGTTCCTTTCTGAACGGCTCCTCTGTCACGCTTCCACATCAAGTCGTAGACAGTTAAACCCAAACACAAAAAGTCATAACAGCAGCTGTACTGTATGCTAAATTCAAAGAGGTTGCGGAAAGAGCTTTTTGAATGCAAAGTCATTTGCCTTGAAACCATGAAATGCCCTCGTAACCCTCGACACTGCCTACACGTCTCTGCGGAATCACGTCTTTTTGCAGGCTGCGCTGGACACTCGCGACTGAAGCTGTCCCTCTTTTAATGCCAGTAGAGAATGTACTTGTAATTCCGTGTCACGGTCAACTAGAATCGTTTGTTATAGGAGGGGATACTGCTCGATTAGGATTTATTTCTGTGTGAAAATGTACATAATAATGTGTACCAGTAGTATGAACATTTGGTACTTTGTATAAGGGGGGACTAAAATAATTAAGGTCATGGTGATGATTTTGAAAGCGCAGACTGGAATCACACTGTGACTTTACTGTTATGCTCCTTTAACAAACAAACACAAATGACCTGAAGAGAGGGGACGGACGTTCATAGGCGTGTGTGATAGTTTGTCCGCGTTGCTCGATTTTCTCAACGTATTTCTTCTCCATGCTCCTGGCCGGGGAATAGGTTAGCTCAGTCAGTGCTGTCCTGTCCTGTCCTCTCCTCTCCTGTCTGCTCATGGATCTCCAAAGCACACTTTCGTACACTGCTGGCCTGGGCCATCAAAATCAATCATAGGAAAAACTGTGTTTGGACGGAGACAAAAGTGAAGCCACACAGAAGATAGCGTTTGTTTGACTCATTGTTGGTAGATAGAAGTGCCTATCACAGATGTGATCACCAAATTTTACATGAAGGATTCCACTATCTCAAGTCGGCTATGTCCATTGACTGTGCTTTTAAAGGATAACTGCAGTTCATTATGACGGCGTTATTATTATTATTATTTTTTTGACATTTGATGATAATATCATATACAGTGACACTCTCAGTCTCAGAAGTAGACGATCAAACTAAAATCTATTATTACAATGACTTTAGGTCCATTTCAGGAAAATGCATTCAATTTTTATAGCTAGCCGGAAGGACCAGTTTCTCAAATTTATTTTAAATATTGCTTAAAGTAGAAGTCAACATAAAAAAATTCTTGACAATAATATGTTATATGTGACCTCACTAGTCTAAACATGACATTCTGATTAATATTGTAGAATATGAGTTATGAAGCAAAATCCAGCCGTTTTTTATCCATCACATGGTGCGGCCATTTTGCCACTTGTCGACTGAAGATGACATCAATGTTGCTCAGGCAACAACCAATCAGAGCTCATGTGTTTTCTGAAGCTGCACTGTGATTGGTTGTTACCTGAGACCTGAGCAACATTGATGTCATCTTCAGTCGACAAAATGGCCGCCCCCTGAAATGGATAAAAACAGCTGGATTTTTAATTCATATAACACAATATTAATAATAATACTTTATTTAGATTAGTGGGGCTGCATAAAAAATATTGTTGTCAAAAACTTTTTTTTGTGTTGACTTCCTGAAATGCCAAATATGGTTAGAAAATAAACCAAATACAGTAATTAACGTAAATAATCAAAGTTGCGGATATTCAAATATTTTAAGGAAAATCTATAAATAAATATTCAAAAAGCAAAAGCACTGGGGGAAACCCTTTCAATATTAAAAAGTGTTCTTGTTTTGCAGCATAACTTGTTTACCCAGTTATCTTCACCATTTTCCTACCTCACTGAAAAAACACTTGCAGCACTCGCAAACCTTCTCCCATTAAGCAATTTGATTGGCTGAGTTGTCCAATTGGAGAAGTTATTTATTGTGCACACAAAATGTGCATTTCCAGTGTGCGTGTGAAATTCATCAAAGTATTGGTCCAAATTTGTCTCCATATAGAAAGACACCTGGGTCCGGATCGGGACTGCAGCCTGTCTATTGATCACCGATCATCAAATGTATTTTTTTTATTATTAGAAATAGCTGGCTACCCTCAGCTTCCAAATGATTTACGTGTGCCAAATCTTTAACAGCTGGCAAACAAACAAACCCATGTTGGAAAGTAATGGAATTATACTAACACAAGGGTACAATTTTGAGGTACCTGCACTTTACTTGAGTATGGAAATTCATTCGTGCCATTAATCTACTTTAGATTTTCAACGTAAATTTTGACAGCTTTAGTTACTTCTCAGGTCAAAATTGTACACAAAAACATGATTTGTACACACAATAACATGTTTTTGTTTAAATGTTCTTCTTTGTGACCTCTAGTTTCTTTCATGTTTAATTTATTAAGATGTCCTGTAATAATGTTTTATTTGTTCTTTGGTGATGAGGAATTTCACACTAAAATGGAACCCAAGGTTTGACAAACACTAAGTTGGGTGTCATACATAGTACACTACTTACTGTACTTCAAATGATCTCTCTCTTGTTTGGCAAGATGAGAACATCCTTCTCCATAAAGTCGCCATTTTAGATGTACAAGTTGGTAGCCAGGACACACAGCAGAATTAGTAAATAAATGGAAGTTTTGAGTCCGTGTGTTTCGGAAGCCGGAGCTGTAGAATGGGATCAAAGTGCAATAGTTTCTTCGGCAAACCTTGACATTCCGTCCCCTTTAATTCATATTTTTATAATATAATGTAAAATTGTGCTCCATTTAAAAAAACGTGTTGTACATAAGAGTCAAAACGGTATTTATGGGTCAGATGAATTTATTGCAAACAACTGCGACATTTTTTACGCTCATGTGAAAGTGCCAATTACCATGATATGACTGGATGTTTAAGCCAAAACATAGATTTGGGATTGTTTCCTTACTTGTATTATGGAATAATCTTGGGAACAAGATAGCACCTTAAATAATGTGTTAATTGCCAATTTTACGTTGCTATGTATGTAACTCCAGCGAATAGCACCAAAAGACAACATAGATTTCCCCAAGTGGTTCTAGTCACCCTCAATATCCCAATTTCCTCTAATTGATTCATGACTTGATGGTAATGAGCCCCTTGCTGTTTCCTAATTGATTTATGTTGTAGACATCTACTGTATCATTTGATCCCGAGAATGCTTTTTTTATTTTTATTTTATTTTTTTCATTTCAAGTACATATAAGTAGATGTTTCCTTGTTCATTCAGTTGTCATAATAAAGTGAGTTGTTTTTTTCTAAATGAAAATGTGTCACTTTTCATTATTTATTTAACAACAACAAAATAGGCCTATCATTTATTTTCCAAACGTAGTTCAGTGTCTGGATGCATCAACAGTGGGGATTTAGTATGATTTAAGATTTCAACTTCAAGTTGTAAAAAAGTTTGCTCAAGAAAAGCATAAAAAAACAACAATGACAGATAATTTTAAGGAGACATATCCCAATATAGCATTTGTCCTTAAAATTGAATGAAATGAATGGCACTTTTATGTTCTTCTAATTTCTAGTTCTTGATTGCTAAATGGCCACAAGAAAATTGGTTCTCAATTAGAAATGTAAAACGTCCAGAATTATTTTTAATTTTGGGAGGAAGTCATAGGTCCACAGAATGTGTGTGTTGCCAAAATAAATAAAAAATGTTGGCCTTTTGTTGTTGTTGCTGTTTTTATGTAGTTTGGGTCTGGGTTACTGGAAGGCACGAAAACATTTATTTTCAGTAACAGTCTTTCTTGCATACTGTATTACTAAAAGTAAAAAATAATCAACTTTAACTAAAGGTGAATCAAGTATCTTGGGAGTTCAAATGCTGACATACATCTAAAGTAAAAAAATGTCCTTCCTATGCCGCCCATTGATTGGATGCGAGTCTCAAGTGCCTTTTACAGATGTTTATTGCACAGCAAAACACCATAGAATTAAAATTTCAGACATACAAAAAAGACAAACATTGCATTTACTATAAACATTGCATTGTTTAACATCTAAGCAACGATAATTCAAAACACTACTGACCACTTTGGCCTGCTCTCAATCAACGGCAGTCTTCTTCAATGGGCAACATACAGGCAAGCCCGCAACTTCTGTTTTGCAATGTCAAAATAAAAGCATTATATATTTCAAAAGGAAATAAAGATGGCAGCAATTACACTTCCTTTTAGCAAAGTTTTTTAAAGTGCATTATAAAATTGTTTCTTGTGCTTACCCATGATCCAGGCCACTTTGACTGAGCCCTCCGTTACCTTTTGCTTTTCTGTCATTCACGAGGTCATTTTTGTGCGAGAAGCCTCATATGACTTTTTCAGCTTTTTTTATTTGATCTGTTCGGAGTTCTGATTTTGGGAGGCAATCTCACGGTGGCGCTTCTCATGGCGTTGTGTTTTCACTTTTTTAACAGCGCCACCTTGCTTCTGCACAAAAAACACATTTGCTTTGTGCGCGAAAAAGGTAAGATAAACGTTTTTGCCAGTCCATTCATAATTAAATCGGCGATTATCAACGTCCATCTTTCTCCGATTTGGCGCTTTGATGTCGGATATAGCAATTCTGCTGCTGCAAAGACGTTACGTTACCACCGCTTGCACCGTCAAAGTGACTTCCGGTTGCGTAGTCATCAGCCAATTAGCGCATCGTTGTCATTGAAATGACAGCCCATAATGCTCGACAAGTCTAACCTCCCGTCAGTTACTCATAAATAGTGGCGTGCTTTTTTTATTTTATTTTTTAAACCGATCTTTTCCACCAATATCATTAACCTCTTAAAGGTCTGAAAAAGTCAGCCACTGTCTTCTTCTGCTGAGATGTTTTTCTAGTTTTTAGATTTTATTTGAGAGAAATACTTTATGTGCAGTTAAAACAAACCGTTTCTATTATTTTACAGATATCTTTCAATGTTTTCAAATAAAATAAGATTGGAACACTGAAAAAGTATGCTTTGTTATGGGAAAAAAATCGGCATCAGCAGGTCAGACTTTTTAGAAGATAGGTGATAGGCCGGAAAATTGTGATCGGTGCACCCCTAATATTCAACTATTTACTTTTATAAATTTCTGCCAGTGTTCACATTTTCAAACTATCAATCTTACAACATTCCTAGAAAATAACAATGTCGAGCTATTTAGGACAGGCCCGTGGGCTACCAATAAGGTCCTTGGGGGGCAACGGGTATCCCTGCACTGGATGTTAACTAGTACAATTTTATGTCACGAATAATGCTATTGCTATTACTACCATTACAGATTTGTCAACTAGTAGCTTTGCCTCACTATTAAGACGTTGCCCTCTGGTATGCCAAAGTTTTCCAACTGCTGAACTGCAATGTCATCCAAGGTAATAGTGTAAAAAAAAAAAAACTATTAAGTACTATATTGTGACACAGTAGTGTGCTAATTATTTAATGACGACAAAAGAGCATATAGCTACATGAACGTCAAGCTGGATATAAAAAAGAAAGAAAGAAAGAAAATGACCCCATAGTGCTAGTAGCAACTAAAACGCAAAAATCAGCAGTGGTAACCTGCTATTGTTTTTCTATTGGTTGTGTCTCCCCTTGAACTGCCCTCTAGTTGCACACGCGCCCAGGTTGATGCTGGAATTGGTGCGGATAACAAATAGAAGTAGAGGGATCAGGCACGTGTGCGCCCCTAGCGGTGACGCCGCACGTACAAAAAGACATGAAGGAATTTCCGCTGACGTCACTGCGTAAGTCCATAACAGAGCTGCAGCTGTCTGGGAGCAACAATAACAAGCTTTAATAACCAGTAACTTTAACGCGACCGAAGCGCTATATGACAGCGCCAAATACTACGAAATTCCGCAAAATGTGGCGCTAGAAACCATTGTCACCTTCGTGTCTTCGTCCTCCGAGTCGAATTGTTCGTTTTTTGTTTTGTCGCAGCAACCGCCGCGAATCAAGCAGCAGACTCGGCCGCAAGGGAACAAGACAGTTTGGGGCTGCATCTGGGTCAGTGGGCCTGTCGGCTGCTTTGCCGGTGGTTTTGTTACCCCCCGCGTTGTCCCACCGGGTCTGTTGTTCTTTTTCGGTTTATACTCGACGTACGAACTGAGAGCTAACATGCAGGCTAACGGGGCAGCGCAGGACCGAGACCCTGAACTGTCCTGCCGAAACGGTACCCAGAACGGTGAGTCGTCCGCCGCTGGGGCAGCTCACTCAAATGGACTTGTGTCAGCCAGCAACAATGGAAACTCGGTGAGTAACAACAACGGAGTGTCAGCCCAGCCTGCGTCCAACAACATCAACAACAACAGCTCGGGCGACATCAACTGTGGCGTCAAGAAAAAGAAGCGCTTGTCTCAGTCTGAGGAAGACGTCATCAGGCTCATCGGACAACATTTACACGATTTGGGTCTCAAGTAAGTGAGCTGGAGTGGACTTCACATTTTATCAACAAGACGGGACACAACACTGGTGATGACATAAGCACATTTTCGAACTCTTCTGGGGAGAAAATACAGTTACGGTTCTGTCTTCTATGACGACAAAGCGCTCACCAACGTCAGCTCGTGAATGGCTGCGCCGAAAGATACCAGTGCGCCTTCGAAATACATGTTTTGTTAAGCCCATATTCCACTTTGAGGCGATCGTTTGCAATGCTAGCGAATATTGAATTGACATCAGGGTTCTCTCAAGGTCGCAACGTTTCGTAAACATTCTCTCAAGAAATACGTGGACCACACTGTTGAAACTACCTTAATAACCACTGCCTTCACTTGTAAAGGACAGACACACTGTACAATATAATCAAATGAGTTATTATAACACATTCA
This sequence comes from Vanacampus margaritifer, assembly GCF_051991255.1. Classification (NCBI taxonomy): domain Eukaryota; kingdom Metazoa; phylum Chordata; class Actinopteri; order Syngnathiformes; family Syngnathidae; genus Vanacampus; species Vanacampus margaritifer. The sequence continues at coordinate 10,792,223 of NC_135440.1, read as the reverse complement.
CACCATTCCACATACACGTGATAGCCAAAGAGAATCGATTCAATAGTTCTCTATTCAGTATTTGCCTTTATAAAAATATAACTCTTATGAATACATAAGCCTCTAAAGTTGAACGCTTCACTTTACAGTCGAACAAAATTTACTGTAAAAATGACATTATAGTAAAACACTACCTGGAGCTCACCCCGGCATCTAAAAGATTAATGGCACGTTTTGTATTCTGCTGTAGCTTGTTTGACAGATATCTGACTGTCTGTTGCTTATTAATACCTACAATAGCTATCAAATGAGTCACTATTATTCTGGGATAACTAGAAACTTAACAGTTGAGTTTTCCCTGTATTGTGATTGTGTTTTTATTACAGACCTTTTCACCATAAAGTCATGTACTTTTCAGGTAGCAAAACAAAATGGAATATCATATTTCACCATTCGTAGACAAACCCTAACATGACATTTGACCAAGGCAGAGCACTTGAAAAAACTAGCCATTAGGTAAATGGATTGAATAATTTTAGCCTTCTTTGCTAACGTTGTAGCCGATTCATAATGCATTTTATTTCAGCTTGGCTTTTTGTTTTTTTTGTTTTTTAATTCAGTTATTTTAACGAGTTTGTTAAAGTAGAATTTTTTTGAAAATGTTTCTGTTTTAACTCATTCACTGCCATTGCGGCTATAGACGTCAAAAATTCATTTGAACTATTTCTATTAGTTCCCCCCCCCCCCCCACACTTTTGTTAAGAGTATGAAAACCTAGAACTTTTGTTTTATTGTACATTTAGAACAGATATAAAATTTGTGATTAATTGTGAGTTAACTATTGAAGTCATGCGATTAATTACGATTACAAATTTTAATTGCCTGACGCCCCTAATTTTTAATAATCTTTTCTTTTTTTTAAATAATAAAAATAACTAGTGATGTCAAGCGATTAATTACAATTAAAAATTGTAATTGGCTGACGCCCCTAATTTTTTAGATTAACAAAAGTGGATTTTTTTTTAAACTAATAGAAATAGTTAAAATAATTTTTGGACGTCTATAGCCGTCAATGGCAGTGAATGAGTTTATTGCGTTTTAGTATTAATTTTAGATTTTTTTTTAAGATATGGAGTATTTGTTGAATTCTAATTGTGTAATAAAGCAAAGAAAACTAAAATTATCAAACAACTGTTTGATAATGACTTCCTTCTTACGTTTGGCTGTACACTAATACCAAAATATATATATTTTTAAATCAATCATGTTTAAAATGAGTTGACAAAGATGAAAACAATGGACGCTCTTATTATAGTTATTTATTTATTTTTTAACACAAAATGTAGTTTCAGCAATCGTATAAACTGATTGATAGCGGAGCTATTTTCAGTTTCAGGTCAGCAGCAATCACCTCAAGTACCCTCGCGCCTATCGTTTACAAACATATTCTAAAAAGGTCTATAGTGGTTGTCGTTTGCTTTAGTGTAATAGCGGCAGGATTCTGGATGGTTTGAAATAATTGAAGGTACCATTTCAAGAAATGGTAGCAAGGCAGGAGACCACCAAAAAAAGAAAGAAAACAACACAAGCAAGCCTCACTCTTCCTCAGGATCAACTCGTCCAAACACAAGGTCACATGTTACGAGATGAGACGTACTCTCGGGTCATTGATGTGAATTGATTTTCTACTCTGTGACGTTTGTTGTACACAGTCAGACGGTGGACCTCCTCATGCAAGAATCTGGCTGCAGGCTGGAGCATCCCTCTGCCACCAAGTTTCGCAATCACGTCATGGAAGGAGAGTGGGACAAGGTTGGGCCGAGTTATTTGCCGCGCGAGTACACAAACGCAGTACAGCATATGATTTTATTTGTGTTTTGACTCATTTAGGCAGAGAGTGACCTGAATGAGCTGAAGGCGCTGATGCATTCTCCTACTGCTGTAGTGGTGAGTATCCCCAAACCGTCACTCACTAAATACTAACTTTTTTTTTTTTTTATATGAATGAGGAGAGGATATGACATGATTGAGTATGTAGTGTTTGAACTCCATAATCGGTCAATCAGATAAGCACCAGATTAGCACAATTGGTTGTATGAACACCATGAACCCGCTAATCCCGAAGTTCCTGACAACACAAAGTATCTGAGTGTAGATTTTAACGATGCGTTGGGCTTTTTTCCATTGAGCTACACAAAGCAATCATCATGCCCTTTAACACCGTTTTTTATTAGCACATCAATTATCACGCAATTTATCATAATTATCATGGTGGGTCCAAAAAAAAAAAAATGCAGATTATGATCAGGTTGTTCCATTTGGAAATAAATCCAAGCCTTCAATTTCCTTAGCCGTATTTTTAACAGATGTTTTGTATGAAGGGTTTCATTGTCATTGCTTGGTTCTACTGTATAATGTGCAATGCAAATCACGTGAAAGCCACATGAGCTTTTCTGCCTCTTAACTGCACAGCGCATGAAGTTCCTCCTGCTGCAGCAAAAGTATTTGGAGTATCTGGAGGACGGGAAAGTCTTGGAGGCTCTGCAGGTTCTCAGAGCCGAGCTCACTCCTCTCAAGTACAACACTGAGCGCATTCACATTTTGAGCGGGTCAGTACAACCATCCTTATCAGTATCAACTTGTTGAAAATATTGGGTGTTGCCTTTCAGTTTTTTTCTGTACCATGTTTTGGGTCCAAGAGTATTACTGTGGTTGTTGTTTTTTTCTTTTCTTGACTGGATATGCAGTTGTGCTTAGAAGTTTACGTTACCCGCCTAGGGCACGGGTCAGCAAACTTAACTGTCAAAAGAGCCATTTGAGGTCAAAACCTTTGAACATTATGCTGAATGAAAGAAACAGTGTGTTGTTGTTAGTCTAATGTACTGAGGGTCCAAGAGCTAACCATAATAGAACAAACATGCAGATTAATTTTCTTCTACCTCGTCTTCCGTTTTTGGGGAAAAAAAAATGTGTGTGTAATTGTTCACTTAGTTTTTTATGCATTTTTAGACCTTTCTGCCAAATTTCTGACATATTTGGCAATTTTATGATTATGGTTATTTTCTGCCTCTCTTCTTCCTTTTTTGGACATGGCTATTTCTTGACATATGTTTCTGCCTTTTTGCTATCAATTTTCTGACCTTTTTTTTGGTGGCAATTTTGTGTACATCGTATGGTAATTTTGGGGATTTCTTCTTTTGTTTTTGGACATCTACAGTTACTTTTGGACTGGTAAATGGACTGTTTTTTATAGAGCACTTTTTTCATCTACACCATATGCTGCCCAAAGCACTTTACAATGCCTCCCGTTTTATTCACTTTTTTTTGGGGGGGGTGCAATCTCAAAGACATTTTATGGTAAATTTCTGCCTTTCTTCTTTTGTTTTGGGACATTTTATGGGGACTTTTTAAATGTTTTTTAAATATACATATTCTCACTTTTTGGGCAATTTTTTGTACATTATTTGGTAATTTTTTGCTTTTCCTCTTCCCTTTTGGACATTTTATGGTCACTTTTTGGACATGTTTAGGTATTTACAAAAAACTTGCACATACCTTTTGTCTTTTTCTCACAACTTAAAAATTTGGACTCAGATAAAAAAAAATATATATTATTATTATTTTTAAATCTAAATCATTAATTCATTTAAATAATATTTTGCTCAAAAAAGTTAAAATATGTAGAAAAAAATATTAACTCTTTGACTACCAAAAACGTCAAATAACGTTTCGTAAAATCCTATGGAGGAGTGCCAAAGACGTTAAAAGACGTTTGTTTCAAAACAGAGGTGAAACTAACCATTTTCTATTGTTGATTACTGAAAAACGGAATAAGGTAGAAACAAACTTTTTTTTTCTGATGAAAGATAAGAGTCCAATCCTTCATTTGGTAGTATGTGTGTTTCCATAGTCCAAACACATAATTTTCTGTGGACCTTGAAAGATCAGTCAAAAATGCTTAAATCGGCTGGCACCCACGGCATCCCTTTTCTGAAAACGTCTGGCAGTCAAAGAGTTAATATCTACTCACTACACACAGGAGATGGACTAAAGAGCCACATGTGGCTGCAGGTTGCAAACTCTTGCCCAAGGGATATGTAAACGTATGAGCACAACTGCTAACTAGTAGTGAATAGTGACCTATCCCTAGAGTATTCACCTCTGCAAATATGTCCCCCTTCTCAGTTGTTTAGCACAGTTTACAGTTACATTGATGACTTGCTTCTGACCGTTTACTTTCAACAGGCAATGCTAACCAGTTTTAGATTTCTATGCCTTGGCAGCATGCTGTTCTGGATCATTTTTAGAGATTGAACTGATTAAATTTGTTTCTACATTGGCCTAATCTAAGCAACATGTTTATTAGACAATATATTTTAATTTCATCTTCATTTAATCAGGTTGAAAAACTCATTGAGATTTTACCATATCTTTAGCAAGATATTTACGTATTATATATATAAATACACACAATTACGTATAACTATTAGATCTTTATCTTGTAATATATTTACTAGGTTTTTCCTTTTCATATTTAAAATTACAATAATGAAAATATTTTGCTTGGGAGTGCTATAGCCGCTGTCGGAAATCTGCATCACTTGTATTGGGTTTAGCTATTTTGTTGACTGTTCTCTGGCAAAATTCACTTGGGGTGTATTCAGATCAGAAAAGTCCTTTAGTCCGCTTGTTTGGTCCGGACCAAAAGTGACTTTATTTATTTTTTTCGTTTGGTGCGGTTTATATTCACACTGTGCTTTTTGCAAGTGGACTATATTGCGTAATCACATCGACCCGCATGACGATCTGTGCTCCCATTGGACAAAAATAACGAGGGCTGAAAGCATAACCAAACCCGGAAATAGAGAAAAACATGAAATTCCGACATTTGTGGCGTTCTTAGATGCAAAATATTTGCAAGCATCAAGAGTAGCTCATTCAACGGAGACTCCGCGACGCTGTTTCTAATTTTGGAATGCGCCGTCGATTGCGCACAGTAACCTGGAGGAGCAGTTGGGCTCGGCGTGCCCCGCCCCCACCGCAACATGCTGACAGAAGCATGGCTAGACAGAATACGGATGATTATGAATGAACCTAGCACAATATTCACTACCGGGCAATGTTTCCTCACCGCAAGGCTGGGCTACGGTGGCTAAGCCCAAAAAGGCGTATATGTCCTGTAGTTGGAGCCGATCAGCCGCGGTTTGTATTCAGACTGCGAAGCAAACCACACTGAGTACTTTTGCAAGCCGACTGAGACCGCCTCAAAAAGTGGGTCTCGGTCTGCACCAGTATTCGTTTGTGTGTATTCAGACCTGCACAAAAGGTCCGGATCGCCGTGGGAAACAAACTCTGGCCTGTTTAAAGTCTGAATAGACCCTTCGGTTCTTTTACTGTGTATATACAGTAAATCATCATGGTTGATTGTGTGCTTTGAAGGTACCTGATGTGCAGTCACGCAGAGGACCTGCGTGCCAAAGCGGACTGGGAAGGCAAAGGCACCGTATCCCGAACAAAGCTGCTGGACAAACTCCAGAGTGAGTGCCGTCTGACTCATACACACCAACTGCACACGCTGTATTGTACTGATCGCTTATCAGACCCTACTGACATCCTGCAGCTGCTTTTATACATTTAAAATCTATTGAATTCATGTTTAGTCCGTTTCACTTTAACGTGATCTGCCTTGTGATTGTTGCTCGGCAGAAGTAAACAAAAGCATGTTGAGAATACAGTAAGTTTTTTTTAGCAAAAGCTGTTCATATTGAAGGTGATCTTTGCGTGCAGCCTACTTGCCTCCGTCGGTGATGCTGCCTCCTCGGAGACTGCAGACTCTGCTCAAACAGGCGGTGGAACTACAGCGGGAGCGCTGCCTCTACCACAACACTAAGCTGGACAGCGGGCTGGACTCCGTGTCCTTGCTGCTGGACCACGGCTGCAGCCGGTAACCCACACAGTGAACTTCTAGAACCTCTTTCTGATCTGTTTTTATCCACACACAAAAATCCTGATAGTTTTTGGCATTGTGCTGTTGAGGAGATAGAAAAGTATCGTATGGAGGTGGTTAGACAAACTCCTTCTCTTACTTTGACGGCAAACTAGTCACAAATTGTGAAGTAATAATGTATCATTAACTCATTCACTGCCATAAATTCATTTAAAAAATATATATATATTAAAAATTAGGGGTGAGAGGCAATTAAAATTTTTAATCTTAATTAATTGCATGACTTCACTAGTCAACTCGCGGCTTAATAACAAATTTGATGTCTATTCTAAATGTATAATAAAACATTCTAGGTTTTCATACTCGTGTTAACAAAAGTGGAGAAAAAAAAGTTGAACTAATAGAAATAGTTCAAATGAATTTTTGACGTTTATAGCCGTCAATGGCAGTGGATGAATAATAAAAAATAAAAAAAAAGATTATTAAAAATTCGGGGCATCAGGCGCTAAAATTTTTTTAATCTTAATTAATCGCATGACTTCAATAGTTAACTCACGATTAATCACAAATTTTATATCTGTTCTAAATGTACAATAAAACAAAATTTCTAGGTTTTCATACTCTTAACAAAAGTGGGGAGGAAAACTAAAAGAAATAGTTCAAATGAATTTTTGACGTCTATAGCCGTCAATGGCCGTGAATGAGTTAAAACAGAAACATTTTCCCCAAAAATTATACTGTAACAAACTCGTTAAAATAACTGAATTAAAAAACAAAAAAAACAAAAGCCAAGCTGAAATAAAATGTATTATGAATCGGCTACAACAAAGAAAGCAAAGCAAAAAATTATTCAATCCATTTACCTAATGGCGAGTTAACTCACAATTAATCCAAATTTTTATATCTGTTCTAAATATACAATAAAAAAATCTAGGTTTTTATACTCTTGTTAACAAAAATGGGGGGGGGGAGCTAAACTAATAGAAAAAGTTCAAATTAATTTTTGACGTATATAGCCGTCAATGGCAGTGAATGAGTTAAAATAATGCATTTTATTTGCAAATACTTTATACATTTTCATTGAAAATGTTTTCTGCAAAAAGTATGTTACTATTTATAGGAAACAGTTCCCCTGCTACACTCAGCAAATACTCACTGAACACTGCAATGAAGTCTGGTTCTGCAAGTTCTCCAACGATGGCACAAAACTGGCAACTGGCTCTAAAGACACTACAGTCATTATATGGCATGTTGACACGGTAATGTATTAACTTGCTATCGTGCTACCGCTTGTCATCAATTAGGGATCCACTTGAGCGCTGGAACCTGTGTGTATTTATTTTTTATTTTTAAAGGAAACGCGGCAGGTGAAGTTACTGAAGACTCTGGAGGGCCATGCGTATGGAGTTTCTTACTTGGCATGGAGCCCCGATGATTCCTATCTGATAGCATGCGGTCCTGATGATTGCTCGGAGTTGTGGCTGTGGAACGTACAGGTAAGATCAAATCAGCCGTGCTTGCAAGACAAATATCGCGTACTATATAATATTATGGTCATGGGTGCACGAAAAAAAAATCTTGCCGTTTTTGTGAAGTCATCATAATTATAACGTACGCACACGCTGCTTTTATTCTGATGTGCGTGTGTGTTGGTAGTGCGAGCGAGCAAGAGCAACAACTTGTCTTCAGTGTTGCCAATGTAGAAAGCGTCACTGTAAGCTGTTTAGCAATTTTACTGACCATTCAAGCACCGTTTGCGCTCATGATGTCAGCAGTTTACAAAATACAGAAAAAAACAACAACACTGTAGAATTGTTTTTGTGCATGTTGATTAAATAGTGATGTTGATATGTGTACAGTGGACCCACTTTATTTGCTTGGATTAGCAATTGTGCTGTCCTGCAAATAGTGAAAATCCTTGTGTAATTGATGCCTATTGAAATGCATTTTTAAACACAAATTTAAAAAAATGCTGAAAAGCCTCCAATATGCATCCTTCATAAAAAATGGGAGTCCACCCCCCCAAAAAAAAAAATTATTGCACGAAAAAAATGTGAATCTGTGAATCCATGGGTGCTGAACCACAAATATGTGGGGGTTCACTGTAGATATAGCATTTAAATGTAACTTATTTTTAATTGTCCTTTTTTTTTTTACTTTTAATTTTATTTTGAATTTTTTTTAAACTTTTATTATTTTGTATTTTACTTTTATTTATTTTTTAAATTTTACTTTTTTAATTTGACTCTTTTTTATTTATTTTTTATTTTTTAAATTTAATTTTAACAAGATCTACCATACATGCACAAGTAACTTATTAAAAGAATATAATTTATTGCTTTATAAAAAGCCATTAAATTCATATTTAACCCAATTGAGTTTAACATAATTGGTGTGTCCCTTGACAACTTCAGTTTCTCACATAGCCCCATTGCACAATTAACTCCAAATCAGCTAATTTGGCGCATTGCTCAAGAGCAGTGGTCCACAATTTGTTTTTTAAATTTTTTGCTGAATTGGCCGTTTCACGTGAACACATACTTTGACGATCCATCACAGCTGAGACAATTGCCAATGAAGCCTGCCGCCGCCCCCGCACTCCCCCTCCACCGCACCCCCCGAGTGTCGCCATTTGTGGGGGAGTTTTTTCGTGTGCCACCCACATGCTGGCTGGCGACTTTGCTCAACTCGAGAGAAAGGAACTGTAACCTGATAGATTGGGATTTCTTGTGTGCAGACACATATTTCTGGTGTAAAGAGAAGTTGCTGATAGTTTCGGCTGTCATCGCTCACGTCCACAGAATTGAATAGGTAGATACGACACCCGCTCATTTGAGCTGGGTGCCTGCGGCGAGGCATGAAAACACGCCGTAGTCACAGAAATCATGTTAATCTGACAGGAAGTAATAATAAATACAAATGTGATGGAAAATAAAACCATTTAACTCATTCTGCCATTGACGGCTGTAGACGTCAAAAATTCATTTGAACTATTTCTATTAGTTTAACATTTTTTCCCATTTTTGTTAACAAGAGTATGAAAACCTAGACATTTTTTATTGTACATTTAGAACAGATATAAAATTTGTGATTAATCAAGAGTTAACTAGTGAAGTCATGCGATTAATTATGATTAAAAAAAATGTAATCGCCTGACGCCCCTAATTTCTAATAATCTTTTATTTTATTTCTTTTTTTTAAAAAAGAAAAGAAAAGATTATTTAAAAAAATTGGGGGCGTAATTTTTTCCCCTTAATTAATCGCATGATTTTACTAGTTAACTCACAATTAATCACAAATTTTATATATCTGTTCTAAATGTACAATATATTTTTTTCTAGGTTTTCATACAAAAAATGCTAAACTAATTGAAATTGAAAAGAATTTTTGACATCTATAGCCGTCAATGGCAGTGAATGAGTTAAAGTCAGACATTTAGATTTTGGGGGTTGCATGTTATTTACGGTGAATTTTTACTGATTCAGTCATAAGACATTTCTGCATTAAGAGAAAGGTACCAACAAATAGTTATTTCCATAAATGCAACAGGCTCGCTCACTATATTATAAGATACTGTAGGCGGGTCACGTGACATCAAGCCGCCCTGAAGGAACTTGAAGTGAGTGCAGCGTGTTCCCTCTCGGCTCGTTTAGACGGGGGAGTTACGGACAAAGATGAGTCAATCTCATGAAGATAGTCTCACCAGCGTGGCGTGGAATCCAGATGGCAAACGCTTCATCACTGGTGGGCAGAGAGGCCAGTTCTACCAATGTGTGAGTAGCTTTCAGCACACACGCGCGCTTACACATTTGCAGCTCACACCAACAATGCAACAGTTCATCACTGAGGTTGGCCAGTGTTGGTCAAGCTGATGGTTTTGCTAATAAAGCTGTCCGCAAAGGTCATACGAACACATATTTGAAAGAGAAAAAAAATCGGGCAAGAAGAGCCTAAGGAGGGCGTGACTTTCAGTGGTAAGAACTGGGAGACTAGTCAGGATTGAGGGGAAAATTAATGCGGCGATGTTTGTTGACATCTTAGATGAAAACCTGCTCTGACCTCAGAATGGCTTGTTTTGCAAAAAGCAATTTCAAAAATGTTCGTTTTGGTTGTCAAAAGGATTAACACATTATAAAAAACAGTTGAGTCAACAATAACCCAATTTAGGTCAAAAATTGACCAACCCAACTGCTTTGAAACCAAAATGTTGGGTTAAATAAATAACCCAAAAATTGGGTTGTTTTTGCAAAAAGCAATTTAAATTTTTTTGGGGTTTTGGTTGGCAAAATGATTTACACATTCTAAAAATAGTTGAGTAAACAATAACCGAATTTGGGTCAAAACTGGACTGATCCACTACCCATTTTTTTTGGGGGGGGGGGGGGTTGTTTTGTATAAAACTGGGTAAATTCAATTATCTTTTTTTTGGGTGTATATAAAAGGACCTCTTTTTTTTTTTTTTTTGCTTGTTATGCAACCCAAAAAAAATGGGTCAAATTGACCCAAGTAGTGACGTGCTGCATTTTTGACCCAACTGTTTTTAGAGTGCATACAAAACCCCATAATTTGGGTTGTGGGTTATTCATTTGACCCGGCTTTTTGGTTGAAATAAATAACCCAAGAAAATTAGGTCGGCCCCCTTTTGGCCAGATTTAGGTTATTTCTGACCCAGCTGTTTTTAGAGCGTAAGCACACTGCCAAGTCTGAGGAGGAGCGGCTTCAGGACAACACAGTGACATTAAATGTCATCGTATTCTAGTTGTTTAAGAGACGAATGCCTCATTCTGAAACGTTGTTATTATTGTGGTTTATTAGATTAGATTGATTGGTCCCCGCAGGGAAATAAATGACGGTTTAAAGAGAGGACGTCATTACATTTTGTGGATAAGTTTTCATCATGTGTGTTGTGTCCTCCTGGTCCGGGACAGGATTTGGATGGAAACCTACTGGACTCGTGGGAAGGCATTCGAGTGCAGTGCTTGTGGTGTCTGGGCGATGGCCGGACCGTCCTTGCCTCGGACACCCACCAGCGCATTCGCGGCTACAACTTCGAGGACCTGACGGACAGAAACATGTAAGTTTTCCACTGAGGTTCGACTGTGGCAGATTTACAAACCTGCGTTCAGGAGCCATTTAAATGGAGTGTGCTTTTGGTGGATGGTTTCTTCCAGAGTCCAGGAGGACCATCCCATCATGTCCTTCACCGTCTCCAAGAATGGACGATTAGCTCTGCTCAATGTTGCCACCCAGGTCGGTGGTGAAATTCCAACTATCGGCTCCCTCTTCAGTCCATTCTTACTGTCTAATGTTAAATGGACTATGTTGGCAGGGAGTGCACCTTTGGGACCTGCAGGATCGGGTGCTGGTGAGGAAGTACCAAGGGGTGACGCAGGGCTTCTACACCATTCACTCCTGCTTTGGAGGCCACAACGAAGACTTCATTGCAAGCGGCAGTGAAGGCAAGATGTCAAACTTTAGACAAACATTTGTCAAATGTCTTTTTGTGTTTCACCGTCAGGATGGTGCAGAGTATGGAGGACCAAAAATGCCTAAATAAATAAATCAAAGTGAAAATTAAAAAATAACGTTAAAATATGTAATTAAAAATATATATATATAAATGGAAATAAAAACAACAACAAATATATACTGGTATATAGCTACATAAATAAATAAATTAAAAAAATTAATTAATGCTGTGGAAGTTATAGCTTTAAAGTTCAAACCTTAACTTTGACAGCGCTAAAATAAATACAAAAATCAAAAATGAGAGTCAAAAAATGTAAATAAAAGTGGAAATAAATACAAAAATAAATATATGAATAGATTTAAACATCAATAAATAAAACGGCTCTGCTCTCACATTTACACTTAGGACCGCCCCCTCATTTGAATAACATTTCTTGCTCCCAGCGTCTGCAGCATGAAATAAATAAATATGAGAGCAGATACTTTTTATTTATTGATTGACAATTAATTCGATGTATAGAATTTTGTATTTATTTCCACATTTATTTTTTACATTTTAATCTTGCTTTTTTTTTTTTTAAATGTACTTAATTAATTTTTTTGTTTTTATTCCATTTATATATATTTTTTTGTATCCATTAAAAAAAATTGTATATTCATTTATATTTTCACATGTATTTATTGATTGTCATTTTTGGTCCTCCATCAGAACTCCTGCTAGCATTCCTGTCTCGCATGTTCTAACTGTCGACTGCCATGTGCTGTCGTCCCTTGACAGACCACAAAGTTTACATCTGGCACAGGCGCAGCGAATTGCCCATCGCAGAGCTGACCGGACACACGCGCACCGTCAACTGTGTGAGCTGGAACCCGGTCCTGCCCGGCCTGCTGGCAAGCGCCTCCGATGACGGAACCATCCGAATCTGGGGACCCGCCCCTTTCCTGGACGTCCAGGACGCAGAGGGACTCAACGGTAAGAAAATACATATTGCATGTATAGAGAGAAGTTGTTGAGGCGAACGTGTCCTCTTGTGTCGTGCCAGATTGTTGCAGTATGGACAGCTGATGATCGGCGACGGCTGCCGATGTCGCCGTGAACTCGACGAGCACTAAGACTCTGGTGACACTTGACCGCATGGAGCAAGGAGCGTTTTGCTGACTGAGCAGCCGCATCCGGAGGCCGGAGCGGCGCTCGCTAGGTGTCCACGAGGTCCCATCGATTTCTTGAGACCGCACCTGGACTTCCGTTGATCTGACACGCCATCTCCCGACTGGATCCACCCACACCTCCTCTTATTTATTATCAGAGACGTAATTTATTGTTTAAGTGACAAAACAGCTCAAGGGCGTGTGCGTGTCGTTTGCTTTCTTTCTTCACCTCAACATCTTCTCGAGATTTTACCTGCAGGAACACAACGGATGTAACGTCCGCCCATTTAACCGCTCTTTTTAAAAGAATTCTCCTACGCTGTGTTGTCATTTTAAAGTACACAAGAGATTTAATGGCTTTGTTTTCCTTCCACTTTGTTGCTTCCGTGCATAGACAGAAGAGTATTTACTGAGCATGTTGCACAAGATTGCACAAAATGTGTTTGATGGTCCACTTGCGCTCAGCAGTTTGTCGTCCATCTCGTAAGACTTTGAGTAGCTGACTTCTGTCTGACAAGATGTTGGATTGTCAGTGTAGATTGCTTCATGCCTTTGTTGTGGATGTCCTTTTGTTATTGCGGCTTCACTGGTTGCTCTTATAAATGAATCCTTGTTTGATTGTAGCCTGTCGCCATTTCACCCTGCAGACTGCAATTCACTTGTATTTTTTTTAGTTTAGTCACAACGTTCAAAGTTTTATTCTTGACTTATTTTTTGCTTATTACAAATGGAGTTGAACATTTGAAGTCAGACTCCCTGCTTTTACTTTTTGTTTACCAGAGGTGGCAAATCCGGGTGCAGAAAGTAAAAATCTTGCCAGTTTGGCTTTAGCCCCTAGCTAGCTAGCAGGTAAACAAGCACCCAGGGAGCTAGCTAGCTAGCTAGCAAGCACGAGGGGCTAAAGCCAAACTGGAGCAGGGGTTTTTACTTTCTGGACCTGGATTTACCGCCTCTGTTATTTACTCTAACCTAAATAAGCATTTGGATTTCAAAACAAACATGTCTGCGTCTTGAAAATCTCAAATGTCAGTAAATTTGTAATTCATCCAAAAATAATATTCACAAATATTACACAGTGATTTAAAGTAAAGCTGCAATAATCCCCTCGAACAGCTGAACATTTCTGGAGGAGTGATGGATTTCTAACGCCACCCATTGCATCAGTCACATTTTTTTTTCATGTCAGTCCAAAGGGTGTTTGGATTCAGGTCTGCACGTGATGTGTTGATAGTAAACGTATATTCCATATCACGTGACCGGCCATTTAAGTTTGTACACATTGTTACTAATGTAACAATTTAATGTTTTATAATGACCTACTCACTTCCCACGTAGTGTAAAAAAAAAAAAAGTACAAAGTGTTTCCTTTCAATAGACTCAAGTGAACAATCTGGTTTCTGATGTATGTGCTGTATATTTGTGTTATGGCATGTTTGATGAGGTTGTGTTGAAAGACGAGATACAAAATATGTTCACAGGGTTCCTTGTGTTTTTAGTTGATGTTTTTTTGCCCCTTGTCTAAATTTTTTTCCATGAGTACTCACAAGACTGTCTTTACATCTGACTGCACTGAAAACTCAATCCAAACCAAATCAGCAATTTAGTACGTACAATGCACTACAGTGCAGTTGTATTCAGCCATAATAAAGTGACATTTTGAAAGCGCTTTTACACATGCCGACACATTTGGAGTATGGGAACCCTGTTTGTCTAAACATCGTCATAATCAATTAACACAAACTCACACTTCAGTCAGTCACAGCTGTGATTTTCATGTCTCTGCTTTTGCCCATTTCTTTTGATTCTGTGGTTCAGGCTTCTCTTGCTGTAAGATGACAAAAAGTAGGAACTTCCTTTGCTTGCAGGTAGTTTCTGCCAGATGCGTGTTATTACAAAAAGTGATTGTACTGTTCTGTATTGTTCTGTATACAAATTTTAAATAAAGTCAGGGTTTTAAAATCCTTTGTCCAGTTTGAGAAGTTAAAAGATTTCATAGTCCCAACGTACGCAGATGAAGACACATTTGTTTGCATTTTTTGTTTTATTTATGAAACTCAAAATCTCAAGAAAAAAACAACACTGCTACAAAGACTTTGAGAAGCAGCCATCAAGCTGACCAGCAGTCATGTCAGTTAACACAGTGACATCACCGGCTCCATTATCCGCACACGTGCCTCTCATTGGAGTCGTTTCAAAACGCACTGCAGCCTTTTAAAATGGAGGTGACTGCACAAGTGCAGCATTCTGATGAGAAACAAACAACACGGGAAGATACAGTACACCTTCGAATGGAGGAATGTAAGAATGAGAGTTCACACAAGGTCGGGACAAGCCATTTGTTCATTTAGCATAATGACTGCATTGTTGAAAGCAAACAGGATGTTTGATGATTTGCATGTCTGACTATGAGCCGGGCAGTTGAAAATGTTTGGTGAATGACAGGAATGACAGACTCAGTGCACTAGCTTGAATATTTAGGCTTTATAATAGAATAAAGTCAAAATATTATTAAGTCTATACTGTACCTCTGCATCAAGATAAGGACAGTTGAACTTGTTGAGTTATTTTATGAAAAAAATGTTCCCCTTGCACCAGTTTGACAAGATTTTTGTAGGCATTTGACTATTTTTCTTTTTTTTTTGTAAAGCTCTGATACTTTTGTATCAGATGCAAATTATTTCTTTTATGAAAGTATGCTTTCAGCACACATGATTGAACTTATCAGGAGAGCATTTTGGAAAGATTTGACGTGTTCAGCACAGGCACAGGATGGGAGGAGGAAACGTTCAATCCGGGAGTGCGACGAGCTCAGTCGTTGATCAGGGATAGAATCATGCTGCCGAAACAGAAACCAACGATGCGCGTTCATGTTCAAGCTCTCGTAGCATTTTCAACCTGCGATTGTGTTGCGTGTGCTCATCTACCTGTACAAATAAATGAAGAAGCAAAGTAGGTGGTAGCCGAGTTTGATCATGGCCTCCTTCATGTGGGACTTGAGCTGCCCCCGGTTGTGGATTTCCGTGGGGTCGAACACGCCCATGTTGCCCATCGGGACCTTCACGTATCTACACACGCAACAGTGGTGAGCACGGTCAACATGCTGCCAACATTAAGACACACGCCAACACAACGTTGTGATGCTAACTGATGCATCGTTCTCGCTGCAATTCAGTAAATAATCACGATGCGTATAGTGTTCTCTTACAGCTAAATGGGAAACCGGTTTACCTATAAATGTCCCAAGCTGCTACAGGAAGGTTGAGTAAGAAGACGAACCAGTGTGTGGAGACCAACATCAGCACCGTGGACAGACACTGGCCAACCATCTCTGGTATTACCCACTGAACATACAATAAACAATTGAGATGTACTGCGCATGCGCATGTATAATGTCACTTGTTCAGGAAGTTTGTCCCAAAAGAAACCATGCAGACTTACTTTGTTGAGTTTCGAGCAACATGCTCTGGCGTTGATGTAGTCGCATTCTAAATCAGACAAGGTGATAATCTGACCTTTGAGTCAAGGTGACGTAAAACAATATAAATAATCAGATGTGAAGAGCAACAGACTACAAGTAGTACTAAGTCGACATGTTAAATTGAAATTAAATCAACGTAAATAAACATTGGCTTGATCGTAGTCCGAGCAAAACAAATTACTTTCCAACGATAACTAACTTGTTTTTTCTGTTGCAGCGACTTGTTATGCCGCCGACCTTCTTCAAACTCTACTCGGAAACAGCAAGGTGGCTAAAGTGTTAGCACGGTAGCTCGTTTTTCTGCCCATTTGCCGATTTAGGAAGACGAAACTCACATACATTTTTGACTCGGTACTAACTTACAAGAATGGCTCCTCGTGCGTACAAGGAAACACACACAGCAAAGGATACAAAATAGACCGCTAGAAAAATCAGTGCACAACAGTCGATCAGCGACAGAATAAACACAGCGGCGTCCATCTTTGTTACGACCAGACCGGGACAAAATACGTACTGCCACCTTGCGGCCGGGGGTGGCAACGCAGCATTTACGAGCATCATTGGACAACTCGACTGAACACTACAGCAACGATTACAGACTCAAAGCCAGGGGCGGGAAGTAACGAAGTACAAATACTTAGTTACTGCATTCAAGTAGGTTTGCCAGATTTTTTAGCTGTTCAAAACATTTGCAAACTTTGACCAAGGCACATATTTTACATTGGAAACATTCACAATTTACCAAACATAAATGTCACTGTATTCTGAAACACCGCTGGTCTCAATTTACCTTCAAATTAGCTGATACTGACTCCGACACCCGGCTATGCAGTATCAGCTGATGCCAATGCGAATACCGTACTATCACACCAAATGAAAAAACAAAATAGAAGTGCATCTTGTAATTCTAAAGAACTGACTTAGATTTAAAATCGTTGCCATCTTGGATTGGTCAGGCACTGCTTAAAAACCTTTGTGAAATTGGAAACAAGACTGATACAGACTAAATCCTTTACAACTTTTTTATTGCCTACCTGGTAGGGCTGCTCGATTATGGATTACAGGAGAGGAGGGGTCGAGGTGGATCAAAACATTTTCAATCAAATGGGGGGGTGTACTGTATTTTTGTTGTTTAACTTTATATTACTTTTAAATGCTATTGTTTATATATATTATAGCTATAAGTTTCTAGCTTGTTAAAAAGAACACACAGTAAAATTATATATATATATGTATATATATATATATATATACTGTAAATATATATATATATATATATATATATATATATATATATATATATATACTGCTGAAGCACCCCCCCAACATGGGCTAAATACACGTCTGGTTGAACCCATATCCATATTATGTTGTATAGTAAAACCCCTCAAGCATTTTTTTTTTTATATTCTGGAAATGTATTTAAAACATATTTTCGCAGACACCCATGTAGTTGTCAAGCCCCCCTTTACCCAAGGGAGAAAAAAATAAAAATCCTCGAGCCACCCCCGCAGGTAACTCTTGGATTTACCGCTTTTAACTCTAGAGCAGGTGTCACTTCCGGTCCCTCAAGGGCCGCCTATCCTTTTTTTTTATTTCTCCTTCTGTCCTTCCTGTCATATTCTCTTTGTCTGCTCGGCTGCCAAAGCTGACAACCGCTATTCTTTACCTTTTTTCCACTGTATCTATAAAAAGCACTTTGGCACGAGTTGCTCTTGGCAGGTGTAGCTCATTTGTTTCCTGTACTGCTTTGCATTGACCATATATGGTTAAATTTGGGCGTGCAGAGGGCGGGATCCACCTGCAAGTTTGCCAAGTGCTGTATTGTGATCACGGGAAAATTACAGGCGTGTGTGTGTGTGTGTGTGTACTTTTGTCATCGCAACATTGTGGGGCCCATACAGGCGTGTTTTCCAGGTTTAACTACCATTGTGGGGACCGACTTGAAATTGTGGTGACATTTTGGTGGAAGCCCACAAGTTCAGACCTTTTTTTATGATGGTTAACAACTTGGTTTTAGAGTTTAGGTTTGAATTGGGTTATGGTTGAGGTTAGGGTAAGGAATGGGGGTAGGAAATCATTTTTGATGGTGGGTTTTAGGGGGAGGGGCTAGGAAATGCATTATGCCCCCATTTTATACAAAAACACAGCTGTGTGCGTGGTAAATGGGTGTTTAATAGGTTTTGTGGTGGCACCTGTGCATATGTAGACCTTTAGTAGGAATACTATGAACTATTTGATAATTGAGACCTCTGAGGTGTACAAACTAGCGATGGACGGGTGAAGCTTTGTTGAGATTTTCCGTCAAAAGGGCTCTTTGCACAAATCCACTACTTCCTGAACTCAATACCACTCCTACATTTCCTGTCTTTGATGATTGGACAAACTGATTAATCCAGGTGTGTCTTTCCATTGTCGTTGTGGTTACTGAGGTCAGGCACACCTGGATTAATCAGTTTGTACTGAGTTCAGGAAGTAGTGGATTTGTGCAAAGAGCGCATTGCGACCAACCAGATTCGGAGCTTTGGTGCTTTAGTGAAAGCAACATTGGGGACATCTAGTGGACGAAAGAAGTCAAAGCAACCATGTCACTCAAGAGACTCACGCTTATCTTTCAGCAGTAAAAGTTAAATAGATATGATAGTGATCAATGTATTATTGACAATTATATTATATTATATAATAACAACAGGCCACAGGGATGTATTTACAATTTTTATTAAAAAAATAACACATTCTCCACAGCAGATTAAGCGGCTCATTTTCCCGCTGACTATTTTTCTGGCTTTTGAAAATATGTGTTCTCGTGGCGCTGATGATGCCGGAAGACGTATCTCCAAGAGCCCAAAGTTTTGAAAGTCACTTTTCACAGTGGTCACCATTAGTAACACACTAAATAGTTTGGTGATAGCGCCAAAACAACCTGTCAAACGGGTGACAGTCACCAAACCATTTCGAACAACAAATCACGCACGTAATGGGTCATATGGTATCAGCAGAACGAGACAAGCTCTGAAACACTATTTTCGAAGCAGTGCGATTCAGGAATGCTAACACAAGTTTGGAGGTTTCGGTTTCATTTGACCATCTCTAGTACAAACTATCATTTTGTGCATGTTGTGCACTTTTGAATGGCCCGCGGCAAATACTAGAACTAAGATTTGGCACGAGCTAAAATGCTGCATGGGTGTGACTACCACTGCTACCACTAGGCCTATTATTATTAATCTATTATTAAACTGTTTTTTATACAGAGCATAGAAAGCTATTTTAAAAAATTACAACATTGAGTAAAGTTTCCTCTACGTTCTCCTCTGTGTCGATGTCCAATTCTTGAACATGTCACATGATCCTCAAGCAACTCCTCTCATTTTGGTCTGAATGTGGATATATGATGACTCTTTGCAGGGACAAACCTATTCTAGTGGGACCATCCTATAATCCTGGAAAATCTTTCATTCTTTCGTTTTGTCACCTTTAACAGAAAGCTGATTCATAACAGTTTTTCAAAATAACGACAATATCTAAACTAAGGATGGGCAAGTACTGATACCAAGTATCATCGGGATTGGGCTGATCCCTAGCCTTAATTCAAGGTATCGGTACTCCTGACAGGGCCGATACCGGTATCGGCTGCCTTCTTGTGGTTGTTTTACAATCAGGAACTAGAAATGATAAGAACAGAAAATGTTCATTAATTTCATGCATTTTTACAGAAAAATGCTAAATTTGAATATAATGGCCTTAAAATTGTAAGTAATATCGGTACTTGGAATTGGTATCGGTGACTACTCAAGAGTTGAGTGCTCGTATTTATATCAGTCTGAAACCAAGTGCTATCGAACATCGCTAATCTAAACAATGTAGCATTGTGTAAAGAATTGGTTTTAGCATCTTTAATAAATTAAAGATTGCTTAAGTGGCCCTTGCGTCCTTCAATTTTTCGGCATTGTGTAACAATCCACAGTGTGGCACCGCGCCACAGGGTGGCGCCTCTTTGTTATTGCTGAGCATGTACAGCGCTTTTTCGTTTTGGTCGTCAATGTGTTTGACTTCATGGAAGCGTACGATTATTGTGACGCGTGGTGGTGCCGAGCCAACTGTTTTTTGGTTTCTTTTAAAGGTGGGGTCTTAAGTTTTGACCGTTTCTGCTCTGTGATTGGCTGGAGGGGTAAACATTGACTTTCCGCCCAGAAACGTCCCTCTTATGGCAAAACACAACAAAATGGCAAAATACAAGCCGGGGGGTGGGGGGGGGGCGTTCTGTTGATGACAAATCACTACCACGCCCAGAGGTGTTGATTGAGAAGGATTTCATTGTGTGTACATCCAGTGTTTATTTCAGCCACCACACGTTACAATTGCAGAACATTTTTGAGACATCTCGATGAGCCGCTTTAAATTGCAACACTTTGTAAGTGTGTGTGCGCGTGGCACTGTGTGTGATGTATAGAATCAAAGTTGGATAACTTGGAGAATTCACAAACCTAACTTTTTGTGGATAATTGAATAAAATTTTTCATTATTAAATACAATTTACATATATTTCAACATAAGCAACAAACATTAATTTAGGCTTTTGTATTAAAAAAACATTTTGACAAAGAAGGATGGCAAAAGGGGATGCGAGGGATTCTTATTGCTGCTTGCATTAACTTGTCTTTGTAACAGCAAATGTTGTGACAGCATTGGATCTGTTTATCTTAGGTGGCCAATAAACAGAGCTGGGTAGATTAGTCCAAACTTGTATTTAAAAGTACATCCAATATAAAATTATTTACAGAACATACATTACTCAATATATGATGAAGAAAATGGGACTCTCAGACTCCGACATTTGTCTCCAATGTTTACAAAACACTACAGACACTTATGTTCATGCTTTATGGTTATGTACTCCGGTTATGTATTTCTGGACTAAAGTCTTAGAAAAACTTTCCGCTATTTTGGACAGTAGGATACATTTATCTCCGAACTTGTGTTTGCTAGGCGACCTAACAACAACTGACTTACCACATAAACAATTTCAATCTACACTTGTAGCCCTTACTATGGCAAAAAAAACAATTCTTGTTAATTGGAAAAATAAACAAACTCTGAATATCGGCCAATGGTCTAACCTCCTCATAAATCACATTTTAATGGAAAAAATATCTGCCTCAAATAAAAACCAAATATCAAAATTTATAGAAACATGGTCTACGTATATAGAATATTTTAACCTAAATCTGGTTACTTAATTCTGCCTGTTAGCGAGAGCCACCACATCGCGATAACTTACAATGATGTTTCTGTATTTGGCAATTTGTAACTAATGGTTGTGTTTTTATAGTCAGGAAACCAGTTGCTGCCAACAGGATCGAGCAGACTACATCAAACGACACCTTAATCACCAACTCCTCAAGATTCCCCTCCAATGGGCACTAAGGGTTAATATTCGGATTCACTGCATGCCAGTGGTTTAATTCTATAGGTGCTGTCCCCCCCTGGCTGGGCGTGGCGGGTCTGCCCCTCTGTTGGCTGCTGGGTGGCGGATGCGTCTTGGCCGTTCCCTGGGTCTCTTGTGGGGTGTTGCGTTGCGGGGCTCTCCCTGGATGGAGCGAATTCAGACACAATCTGCTTCTTCCTCAGGTCATTGAATCGGTGGAGGCTGGTGTCTGTGGATCTCACTCTGCTTCGTCTGTCCTTCCTTCCTTTCCTTAGTCTCTCCTTTGGTCTCTTGAGGTCTCCCTGATTTGTTGGAATTTGGATATTTCTGGGGTTGGTGAAGGACTCTGGTTGGTGGCCCGGTGGGTGGTGGGTGATGTCTGGTCGGTGCTGGATTTCACTTTCCTTTCTTTTCTTTGGTCCTTCTGACGGCCTCACGACTCTGGTCGGAAGTGTTCGGTTTAGGTGAACGGTATGGGATTTTTTAATAGGTTTTAAGTGAACTAATGAATACACACACACTCGCACGCACACACGCACATACACATTCTCACCCACATACAAAATAAAATAAAAATAAATTGTAATAATAATAATAATAAAAAAAAAAAGAGAGAGCAATGATAATGACATGTCAAATCGGTAAAATTACCGAATGAACAATACTGAGCTCTCCAGGAAAAAAAAAAAAAAAGAATAATCGGACTCAAGTACAAAGTAGTAATAATTAACTTGAGCGGTTCAGAAAATGGATGGATCGATGGATGTAACTAAAACAAACAAGGTCTTTATAATAATAATAATAATAATAATAATAATAATAATAATAATAATAATAATAAACCAGTGGAATTTGTTATTTTTGCACTCTGCATAGGACGTCCATCATATTAACTAGAAGACAAGAACAGATTTTGTTTCCTTTATTCACCGAAATAACCGAATGAAGGAGCTTCTTGTTGTTTATTGATAAATTTCAGGCTTTTTAGTAGTTATATTTTATGGTACCTAAAATGTGTGTGTTTGTGTCTACTCTAAAAAACGCCCATAACATAAAACTGTTAGCAGCCAAAACAAGAAAACAGCAGTAGAAAAATTATCTACAATTTGCTACAACTTTCTCATGTTTAGACGTTGACCTTTTGTAGGCTGAAAGTTTCATATTTGGACAGACAACTTGTCGTACACTTAAATGTAAACAACATGTACTTAATGTGAGGCCAGGCCAGGATTGTTTTGCTTATTGGAACTGATGTGTGTGTGTGTGTGTGTGTGTGACAAGATGGTGTACCTGCACTTCTTCTCTGTTAGATTGGTGACATGGAGTCAAACGTCACCAACAATCACGTTTGAATGGTGAACAGCACCCAAACAGGAAGTCTCCTAGACGAAAAAGAAAAACAGGCAATGAATAAAAAGATAAAAATAAACTAATTCACACTCAGATTCACTCCTACTGTATGGACAATTTAGAGACTCAAAATAGCCTAACAAGTGTCTTTGGAATGTGGGGAAACCCAAGCAAGCACTGAGCAAACATGCTAACTCCACATATGCAGACCTGCTAACCAATCGTCGACCACACTGCCCCAAAGTATTTCGATATATTATGTAACATATACATTGGTATAATTATCCTTTTTTTTTGTAATGCAAAAAACTGTAATTCATTTGAGTTTCAGATGCACCACACCCATGTTTTTACACAGTATCAGATATGAAAAATTAATTATATGGAGTTGTTGAAGTATGACTGAAATGTTAATGGTGTACTTTCAAACAGAAAGTTGGCCGCTATGACCTATAATCATTTGAAGTTTATTTATGCCCAACAAGAAATATGTTGCTGAAACATTGAGTCACATAAGAGTGGGCGGGGCCTCCCGAGAGGAAACGAGTACAGAGATCTGATCATGACGAAGACAGAGGAGTGGTTTTCTTGGCCGCAACAATGATGCTTAAAAAGAAATGCATCACCCTGCCTGAGGTAAAGAGGTGCAAGTGAGTCTGGGAGAGAACGGGAGGGAAGGAGAGGACACAAAGTATGGCACAGGTTTTGTCTGGAATGTATTTGTTTGTCATCCTTTGTTGTATTATTTTGGGGAAAGGGGCCTCGGAATATGATATGAAAGCACCAGGAGTGACAGCCAGAGGACATGTCATCATAGGAGGAATGTTCCCCATCCATAGAGGTGTTGAAAAAAATCAAAGCTCCTTTGAACCCCAGCCTCGCACGTGTTTTGGGTGAGTTCAGTAGAAATTTAATGTTTAACTACATTTCTCACAATTAATCACCCTGAATGTTAATTTTGATTCATTCTGATATCCGTTTTAGTTCACTTGTTGAATTTGTTTTTACAAAGATAATTATGTTAGCAGTTAGCTGTTAATAATGCTTTTGACTTGCTCATGTAACTAATTGAGATAATCAAAATATACATCGCTCAATAGTTGTAGACCTCTGCTACCTAAAACTACAGTTATGAACATATCGTTAACTTAATGCCTCCATGACTCAAACAAACTGCACTAAAAAAAAAAAATCTTTCTAAATGTAGAATATTTGATGCAACCTTCAACATTTTTACATCCACCGATGTCATTACAATGTTTATGTGGTAATGTTGTGACTATGATAAAATAATTGACACTAACAACAACAACCTGTTTATGAGTCAACTCGTATTCAACGATCGCACGTGAAAATATGTAAGTTTTGTGAGCGCTCAAGTCAATCCGTGTACGCTCTATGAAAGATTAGGCAAGGTAGAGTTTGTGTTCGGTTTAGAAACTGGGTTTTACAGTTGAAACGAAAAGTTCCATTGTCTAAAATGTTTTCATTGCTAACTCTACTGACATTAGGTAGAACAATAGTTTGACAGTGATAGTTTTTATGAGCTGCCCCTATTCACACCACCACAATACTGTAGATTAGAAGTATGGCATTGAAGTACAAACTCATCTAAAATGTAAGAAATTTCACAAAAATGTCATTTATTATTGAGGTATTACGTTCACTTTTTATTACTACCGCTATATTCAACTGACATAATTCTAAATACACCTGAAATTTTTACTAATTGGCTGAAAAGAATGTGAATTTTTTTCTATTTTTTTTCCATTTTCTTTTCTAGAGAAAGCTCGGCATCATTGCTCGCTCTCTTTTTTTCTTTTTCTTTTTTTTGTATGTGCGTGAGTATGTGCATGTGCGGTCGTGTGTGTGCATGTGTGCGTGTGCATGTGAGTGTGTACTCATTAATTCACCTAAAACCTATTAAAAATCCCATAACGTCCATCTAAACCGCATACTTCAGAATCCAGCTAGAGTCGTGAGGTTGTCAGGAGACCCGAGGAAGGATCAAAGAAAGGAAAGTGAAATCCAGCACGTTCATTTTTTTCTGAAGTTTGGAGCCTGTGGACCAATCACCAATTTACGAGTATCCTCATCAGCTGTAGATACTTTGCCAGGCCTCGAAATGCAACCATCTTAACCTAAATGTTTGTTTGTGTCGTCTCGCCTACACTTTGTGTCCAGTTGTACAACATTTAACTCATTTGCCTTGAAAAGTCTGAATTTGTTTCTCACAGTAACTAACTATAGTGGATGATGTAGAGTATATCACTTAATAGTTTTTAAAACTCGTTATAGCATCAATTGAAGGTAACAGAGATACGTTAATAAATATAAATAATAGAGCCTTGACAATAAGGTGCAAACTACTGGTAACGTTCAACAACAGGAAAGCCAGACTTGTCTTTGGCATCAAGCATCTAAAAAGGCCTGCCATGTTCTGGAATCTTGAATTTTGTAGGACAGATGAAAACAGAGATAACCTGACTCAAAATGACGGGAATCGAAAAATATGGTGATAAAAATTGTAAATCAAAGAAGTAAATTAAGACTTTTGATGGCCAAGTCAGTGAAGTCCTGGCAAAAAATCTCCATGGAAAAAATGCAGTAGGGGCTCCAAATACTGTATAAATATACAGCATTCACAATTATGTCAACTGTACTAATATTAAACCCCTGAAAAGTGTTCTATGCATAAAATGGCAGCAGTTCAGTCACATCGGGATTGTTTTGCAGTATTTCAAATTCTTTCAAATTAATAAATGTTGTTCTTCACACAGGTTATCCGTTCGAGCCGTGGCGCTGTTGCTAGCCATGATCAACACGATTGATGTTATGAATGAATCTCCTTTACTGATGGATCTTAACATCACTCTGGGCTACCGGATCCAAGACTCCTGCAGTGATGTCAGCACTGGTCTGAGATCCACAGCTGACTTCCTGGAACAGGCAAAGTGTGGAACGGAACATGCCTCCTCCACATGTGATCAACCAGTTGTCGCCATCTTGGGTTCTGCATTTTCTGAAATGTCTATTGTTGTGGCCAGGCAACTAGCCATCGACATGATTCCACAAGTAAGTTTTGAGTTTTTACTAAAAAAACATGTACTTTTTATTTTATTTTATTTTTTTACTGTTGGTCCTTTTATCTAACTTTTTTATTATGTAAACAATCCACTCATGAAGTATTAGAACAGGGAGGAAAATCACTTTTATTAACTGCTGTACACTGAAAATATTTGGTTTGATCAACTGTTTTTATCTCTATGTGTTCATATGTGCATCTGTTAGACAAAACAAAACACCAAATTATTTAGCGGACAAAAAATATTGGAACAGAGAGGAAGACTACTATTGGTTTGCGGTGCTTTTCCAGATTATTATTTTTTAGGTGCACAGTAAATTCTGTAGCGTAAATTTGACTCTATTTACTATTTATTGAGTGGGACCAAATAGACTCAGTTTTAGAGTAGGCTAATATTTACACTTGGAAGAGAGTAAAATTAAGAATTGAAAAAAATAATTCACTTATGGGTTGAGGAACGAACTCACGACCTTCATCTTGGGAGAGAGCACACTGCCACGTGAGCTATGCCCCTCCTCCTTTTTGCTTATCACCAAGAGGAGACCAAAAACATCATTATTGCTCTCTTGGAGTTAGGAAAATTCCAGCTGGCACATAGCAGGAGCTGCGTGGCTTGGGGAGTAGATCGGCTGTCTCCCAAGCGAAAGGTCGTGAGTTCATTCCTCAACCCTTGAGTGACTTTTATTTTTTCAATTCTTTATTTATTCTCTTACAAGTGTAAATATTACTCTAAAACTGACTCTATTTGGTCCCACTCTAAATAGAGTCAAATTTACTCTGTGCCCTTTAGCCTCCTTTTTTGTAGGTGCTCTATGGGGTTTAAGTCTCAAGAATAACTTGGACAGTCCAATACCTTCAGTTTTCCCCCACTGATAATTCTGTAATAAAAATAATAATAAAATAAAACGGAGCATTGTTGAGATGTGCCGAGCGGTTATTCAGAATCAGAGTGCACCCAAAATGGTGCCGGTGAACGCCCTAGGATCTCCAAATGGGTGCATTAATGTTAATTTCGTCAACGAAAAATAAACAAAAATAGTTTTGTCAACACACATTTTTCACCGGACTAAAACTAGACTAGACTAGACCAAAATCCTCATTAATAAACAATAACTGGGACTTAATCGGTATGCATTTTCGTCGACTAATGAAGACGAGTTAAAAATGTACTTTTCTTAATAAAAATTGGACTTAAAATCTGTGGACATTTTAGTTCATGAAAAGAGACGGAAATTATATGATTTTGTAAAATCTCTGCTAATGTGTCACCGTGACACTGTCATTTGATACACAGTGACACACCCGCTTTCAAATTTGCAGCTAGGAAGTGCAACATGCACAAACACATGGGACAGACAGGAGCTGGATTTACGGTGAAAGGTTAAATTTTTTTAAATATATTTTTAACGCAACATTAATTCAACGGCTATAACGTTCCAACACTAATGTTAATCCGTCCGCTAACTAATGCTGGCTAACTTACTATCTTATTATAGCATGGAGGCATAGTTCCCACTTGCCGACATACTGTAATTGTAAGTGAAGTTGTTTTTCATCAAAAAGATGAGGGAAAAAATTTTGTGAAATAGTTTTAGATCCAAAATGTTCAACATACCTGCAGATAAAAAAATACAGGCGTAAAATGATTGTCCTGACTAAAACTAGATTATAACGTTGACAGTTTTTGTTGATGAATAAAATTATATTTTCTTGGACTAAAATACAGATTAAAATGCTAGATTTATAGTCAACTAAAAATGGACTAAATAAAAACGGGATGAGGTTGGCTAACTGATAAAAACAAGCGTGATTGAAACTGGACTCAAACTGACACTAAATTTAAAAATGGCTGATAAAATGAACACTACAGTGCATCAGGCAGCACAAACAGTTCAATCTTCTATCTTGGGCTATGCACCACTTCTCTACAAAATGTGTTGTCTAATACTTCTAACAATATCATTCCTGCTACTTTACAATGCCAAAATGAAGAAAATTTAACTGCATTGTATATTGTATTGATATTCTAAAACAAATGTGAGTGCTTCTGAAGACCCTTCAGTGTGACCGTGCAGTTTAAAAATCACTCCATACTATAACAACAATAATAAACATATTTTAAAACTAATATTTATAAAGGGGGATGTTTGTATTGCTAATTTGACAGTTATACATCAAATTGAGCTTGAGTGCAGCAATTTTTGTTGAAAATCGCAAATTATAATATTTTTTTCATGCACATGTTCAACCTGTTCATTTCCTGATAACAAACGCTGCACTTTGTGTCTGTAGATCAGCTATTCATCAACAGCTGTGCTTCTGAGTGACAAGCTCCGCTTCCCCAGCTTCCTGAGGACGGTTCCAAATGATGAGTACCAGACAGCTGCCATGGCCAAACTCATCGATCTCCATGGCTGGAACTGGGTGGGAATGGTCATCTCGGATGGTGATTATGGCCGTTCAGCACTTGAGCAGTTTGCAGCTCAAGCAGCTGAAAATGGAATCTGTATAGCATTCAGATCCATCATTCCGCACACCGCCACGGGCGAGATGTTGCGCACTGCTCTCAGGCAGACCGTCCAAACTATCTTTCAAAATCCAAAGGCACAGGTGATTGTGTCCTTTACAAAGGGGGTTCACATGAAAGACCTTTACGAGGAAATGAGGAATGAAACTCTGAGAAAAGGGAAAACTATAGGGAACATGAAAAGAGTGTGGTTAGCCAGTGACAGTTGGTCCACCACAGCCTCTATGCAAGATGTCCAAATCCTCAAAGACATGGGACAGGTTGTGGGCTTCAACTTCAAAACTGGAAACATGTCATCTTTCAACAAGTATCTGGACAGGCTGGAGGCGACGGGATATAACGACACATGGAATAACACCTTCCTGGAAGAATTGTTCACGCTGATGAACGACAGCGACGTTTCTGGCGTGGCATCTGAAGTTGTGAAGGTCATCAGAAAAAGCATTAACCCGGCCACAATCTTGAGCGTCGAATTGGCTGTGGCCGCCACTGCTCAAGCTATAGCAACTCTCTGCAGGAGCAGAGATTGCACAACCCCTGGCAACCTGCAGCCCTGGGAGGTACGGTATTGTCAATCAATCTATATTACACCTACACCTCTGACGTGACTGCCAAAATAGAAAAAAAAAAGTATTGGTAGATAACAGCTGCCAGGAAAACGCATTATTAACTCATTCACTGCCACTGACGGCTATAGACGTCAAAAATTCATTTGAACTATTTCTATTAGTTTGCCATTGTTTTCCACTTTTGTTAACAAGAGTAGGAAAACCTATATACATATTTTTTTACAATTTACAATTAAAAAATGTAATCGCCTGACATAATTAAAAAAATTAAAATAAAAGATTATTAAAAATTAGGGGCGTCAGGCGATTACAATTTTTAATTGTAATTAATCGCATGACTTCACTAGTTAACTCACGATTAAATCACAAATTTTATATCTGTTATAAATGTACAATACTTTTTTCCCTAGGTTTTCATACTCTTGTTAACAAAAGTGTGTGGGGGGAAGTTAAACTAATAGAAATAGTTCAAATGAATTTTTGACGTCTATAGCCGTCAATGGCAGTGAATGAGTTAATAAGGAAGCAAAGAATAGGTTCCCCGAAATACAAAGTACAAAACATTTAGAGATTAAAATACTTGAAATGATTAAACGTGCACTTGGAACAAGTGATGAAACGGGTTATCAATAGTTGGGATTATGGTAAACAAAACATGTCAGTATGTATTTATTCTCTATTTCCTGGTTCCAAATCTACATCTGTTTTAAATAAACAATCTGTCAAGTTGAAGACACACAAGGAATTTGATTTGGGACGTGTAAATGGCTCCCATTCACACACACACACACACACACACACACACACACACACACACACACACACACACACGAAGATCTAAATCTAAACTAAAATTAAAACAGAACCTGACAACAACCGTAAATTGAAATTTTTAAAGTTTTCATTCCTCTGCAGGTATTGGAAGCTCTTCGGATGCATGAATTTGATAGTAATGGCGAGACACACGTGTTTGACAACCAAGGCGACATCAACCAAGGTTATGATGTGGCCTTATGGAAGGTACGCGATGGGAAAATTGACGTCCACGACATTGTGGCTGAGTACAATCCACAAAGCAACACCTTCACCCCAACAAAAAACAACAACACGGATTTTTTTAAAGACTTGGAGGTGGGCCCTCATCCTGCTGCCACCATATCGCTTCGTATACACAAACACACAGTGTATGCAGCATACTGAATATAGTATTGGTATATGTTGGCATAAGTGCTTATATGGTTTCTCCTTGCTTCCAGCGCGTAATCTCAAAATGTTCCAATAGCTGCATGCCTGGGGAGCTCAAGAAAACATCGGAGGGTCAACACACTTGTTGTTATGACTGCATAAACTGTACGGAGAATTACTACTCCAACGACACAGGCAAGTAATTAGCCGCACACACAGGACATCTTTCCACTTATATCGGCCAACACACCACAAAATTGATTAAAGCAAGACACACGTGCACATAGTGAGAAGTTACTTTTTTTAGATGTGTTTTTGTTTATGAGACATGTCACAGTAGTGTGCTGCAATATGCAGTTCAACTCTATTGTATCAGATCTGAATAGAACAGGACATACGGTACATTTAAGGTACTATTTTTGTTATGAGCTTTAAATAGTTATCTAGATTCTTAAACAAGAGTAACAAAATATTCTGTCTCCAGACACAAAAAACTTTGTTTGTTGGCATTCCTCTGATTTGGATGAAATTTGCTGTACTTGTTGATAGTAACGCTAATCTCAAATTTTAGGTCAACCAGAGCAGTGCTTCGGGAGCTACGGCAAAAAGGGGCCCGGATTGAATATTCAACTTTTAATGAATAGTCTGAATAGTCAACATTCAATGAATATTTAATAAATATTTGAGGGTATGGAAATTGCTTTAAAAAAAACTTTAGAGAACATATGAGAGATTACATTTCATGATTTAAAAAAATAACAATTGCCACGTGATCCACAAGGTCAAATTCAAGGTCAACTAAGTTACTAAATATGCACCAATCTTCTAAATGATTTTAGTATTTTTAGAGTCTTTGTTGAATTCCCTTTCCAACAATAACTGTTTTGTGAAGATTGACCCAGTAGTTCCTGAGATACAAGGGTTCAAAGGAGGCAGCCACACCCCCTTTTGTCGGAAATACTCAAATTCGGCGGGCCGTAGCTCCCAAACAACTGTTCCGATTTGCCTACCGTTTCAGAGTTAGTGTTGCGCCATCACTACCGACAGGTACAGAAAGTTTCATGAAAATCAAAATCTGTTTGGTTTAAACTATCAGATTTTGGGTGTGTTTTGGTTTGATTTGAGTTAGTTAGTTGATAATATATTTAACAAATGAAGTGCAATAAACACACATTATATAGTTGATTGGAATGTGCTCATACATTGAACAGATTATGACTTCTTAGTGTATTTATTCTCTTCTTCCATTCTGGCACGGAGACAATTAAACTAGCCTTGCTATACTAGAGCTGTTGATGCTAACATTAGCTTCAGTGCTCACTGCTACCTGTTTTGCACGTTGGTGGGGTAGGTTTGAACTGAATGACTTTTATGAAAGCAGCTTAGTTACGTTCGCACGCAATCATGCTTTCGATTTCGTGTTTTACGTTCCTGCTCCAGGCTCCGAACCCTATTAAGTCGTGCGAGTGAACTCTGTCTGCTACTCCAAGCTGCAGTCAGGGTTAGAGTTTGTCAGGTTGAAGGTGACAATTAGTGCTCTTTGAAAAGCAAATGCACGGTAGCTAGAAGGTAACACTAGAACATATTTTCACACACTTGTTTGCGCATTGTTATTATCTGTTTTAAATGAACTACCTGACTTCCTTGCGTATCCTTGTGTGTCCCCTTCATTCTTCCAGATATGGACCAATGCTTGAGCTGTGATAAAGACACAGAGTGGTCTCCTCTCGGAAGCTCTATATGTTTGCCCAGAACTCCCCTCTACTTCAGCTGGCATAGCCCTTTGGCCATTGCCCTTCTGGTGTTCTCCGCTCTGGGCATCCTGCTGGTTCTGATGGTGTCAGCATTGTTCATCCATAAGCGAGACACTCCTGTGGTGCGAGCGGCCGGAGGACCCCTGAGCCAGGTCATCCTGTACTCTTTGGTTGTCAGTTTCATCAGTGCCGTGCTGTTTGTCGGCGAGCCTGGCTTCCTCCAGTGTAAAGCCAGGCAAATTCTCTTTGGCATCAGCTTCACTGTATGCGTGTCCTGCATCCTGGTCAAATCCTTGAAGATCCTTCTGGCATTCCAGTTGAATATAGAAATGCAGGGAGTGCTCAGTAAAGTCTACCAGTCCTACTTGATTGTGGTTGCGTGTGTAGCTGTGCAGGTTGTCATTTGCATCTGCTGGCTGGTCCTCAAAAGCCCTTATAAGCAGATTATTTTGCAGCCCAAAACTATGCTGAAAAACTGTCATGAAGGATCCAATCTGGCCTTTGGTGTGATGCTGGGGTATATCGCACTTTTGGCTTTTGTTTGCTTCGTCTGTGCCTTCGTGGGGCGTAAATTACCAGAGCGGTACAATGAGGCGAAATTCATTACCTTCAGCATGTTGATTTATCTTATCTCCTGGGTAATTTTTGTCCCCATCTACATCACAACAACTGGAGAGTATCTCGCAGCTGTGGAAATGGTGGTCATTCTCATCTCCAACTACGGCATCATAGGCTGTCATTTCTTCCCAAAGTGCTACATAATCCTCTTTAGGAAAGCCCAAAACACCAGCAGTGCTTTCAGGGAGAAGCTGTATCAGTATAATGTCAAATGTACAGATTCATTTTCAAGTTCAGTGTCAGAAAAACAGCACAGCTATCAGCAAAATGACATACATTCACCGTCCTCCTCGCCCCAAAACGACTACGTCAAGCCCGATGTGGGGAAAAACTACAGAGACAGAGACAGTTTCAAAATTTCATACAGAGGCAATAGAAAATTAATTGATCAAATCAGTTCCCACAAAAGAAGCCTCAGCTATTAGATACTCCCTGGCAAAAGACTGTCCAACCATTAGCTATCTCATGAGGGTGTTACCAAGTAACGTGGACATGCAAATATCTGAAAGTGGGTCCGAATGTTTTTGGTCCCATTCATGATTCAAAAGTACAGTGCTTTTGTTCCATCTGTTCTTATTCCGAGAATAAATTTGAAGCACATTGTTCATGTTTTGGACTTTGGGATGAAGCTTTACAGCACAAAGCCAAAAATACGCTCACATTCTCACTGTTGCTGAGTGGGAAGTGAGCTCAGGCGGTGAGACAAGCTTTCATTCTTTCCTTTATTTAACCAGGTAAGAAACTCATTGAGATTAAAAATCTATTTTCCAAGAGTGACCTGGCCACAGGGGCGCAACAAAAACACACAATCGTTACAACAATTTAAGACAAACAACAATATATATGTATACACAAAATCCTCATCATACTATCAATAAATTCAACAAATTTGCTAAAACTTTAAAAACAGTCACATCGCCCAATAGCATTTTTTTACGCGTTCCTTTACAATAGCCTTGAACTCTCCAAGCGTAATACGTAGCGTAAGTGGAAGATTGCGCCATCAGGGATGCATACTAGTTTCCCCAATTAATTAAAATTACACCCACACATGGGTTTTCTCCAGGTCCTCCGGTTCGACATTGC
The DNA here is from genome assembly GCF_051991255.1 of Vanacampus margaritifer. Classification (NCBI taxonomy): domain Eukaryota; kingdom Metazoa; phylum Chordata; class Actinopteri; order Syngnathiformes; family Syngnathidae; genus Vanacampus; species Vanacampus margaritifer. Next base: position 10,758,599 of record NC_135440.1, on the reverse strand, counting down.
ATAAATATACTTGGTAACCTAATTCTGGGGTTACAAACCTTTTTGAGGAAGAGAGATACTTTTAGGGGACTGAATAATGCAAATTAAGGGCTACCAGTTTGCTGCATACGTTCATGACTTCTGACAATAATTATCACAATAATTTAACATTTAGGAACCATAAATATCATTATGCTACACTTTGTTTCTGTATATCTCTGCATATATTAACATTTTCAAAGGATAACTTCACTGGTGAGCTATTTTTAGAACAAGTCCACATGTGGTTCTTGGGTGCTATCTGGTTCCCACAGGCAGCCAAATTGGTGACCCCTGCTCTAAATTGTCCATAGGTGTGAGCGAGAGCAGTTGTTTGCCTACATGTGTCCTAGATTGACTTACGATATAGAAAATAGATGGATATATTTCCAACACGCAGTATGAAAACGCTAGAAGATGGGTCACGAAGGATTAGTGTTAAGACACTGCAGCCCTGAATGTCTTCACAACAATGTTGACGTTGACTGGCATTTAGGAATGTGGACAAACTGAGTACTGAACATCAGAAACAATTGTCACTGGATCACGTTTGCACGGAGTGGCATAGTTGTCTGATTGACACGCTGGCACAACTTTTAAAAATCCTGGCAATGCAAAGGAGAACTTTATAATACCCAAATATTTTTGCTATGTACAACAACAATGGAGTTCAGCGCCCCAAAAAATGATAGCCCTTCTTACTAATGTTTTGTTTCTGATGATGGCACAAGTAAAGGGCAGCTCTGAGTGTAAACCTGCTTGCATCCACTGCTCTATTTAACCTTAGGCTCTATAATTAATTTTAAGTGTTACTTTAGAGTTAAGTGTCACTCCCTTTGCATCCAAGCCAAAGAGGCTACATATTCATCATGTACTTGCACAATATAGCCAACTATTTAACTATTTCTGGAAGGATGTAGAAGTGGGGCATGAGCCTATAGTATGCGCAGTATATAGAACCCATAAACTAGATAAAGGTGCACATCTATTTATTTTATTTTATTTTTTCTTTGTGAATAGTTAATTGCATAATTAAGGCCAATGCAGGAGGCAGATGCCTATAAATGTGTACAATTTTGGTGCTGATCCAAATTAGGCTCACTAGTCTGCGCTGAGTGTCATTTTAGACCATTTTGCATGAGTTCATTCAAAAGTATACGAGTGTTGCAGGGTAAAATTATGGTTAGCATTAAACAGTAAATAGTATTAGTTTAAACTCATGAAGAACAAATCTCGCTACATTGCCATGTGGGAGGAGTTAAAGAAGAGTATTGCGCAAGATATTTATGACGTACATATAGGGACTGTGCCGGCCCATGAATAGCGAAAATCCACATAAAATTGGCACCCACTGAAATACTAGTCTCGGGTGATATATAAATGATGAGGTATTTATCTAATATTTGTGCTCATGTATGTGTTAGTTTGAGGGACATCTTTTTGGGTCACTATAAAAACAAAAGGTAGTGTCAACACGTGAGGCATTCCATGTTTGAACGTTTCAGGTGCGTGCACAAGGGATTTAATCTTTTAACCTACTTGTGTCCATCATGTTATCTTGATGACATGAAGACATAAATGAAGTGTTTTTTCCCATACATGGGAAATCAGATTGAAAACAATGAATTCATTCAAAAGGACGGCTGGTTTGTCAGAGCAAGAACATAAACAGCCAGGTGCGGCATGTCGTCTAGTTTCACGCACACCGAAAAGCCCCAACTGCAAACTTGTCAGTCTGGTTGTGTGACAAAGACACAGCACATGGAGGGGGTGAAAGAAACATTTTTATAGTTACGCCTCCACAAATTCCATAAAATCACTTTCATTTATTGTCCTTTCATTAGTGGTTCTAGAAGACACATATGAGGAAGTGGTGCTTTTGCAACAAACCCTCCAAAAACTGATAATAATAAAACATAAGGTCAACATTTACGGTATGCAGGCAGTTAATTGCTCTACAAGCTCAACAGAAATGTGACGCTTATTTCTAAATGTAATTAAGCTGAAATGAGATATCAGAGCCAAGAATGATTTCTCTTGGTTGAAGACTTAATCACATTTAACAAAGAACAACCTGTTGGGGTTTTCCCGTGCTTCTTTTTACTTTCTGTTGGAATAAGAATTATTTGTAAAATGATGTAATGATTGGGGTTTTGATATACAATTCTTAAAATATAATGTTTAGTGCTTATGATGACATTTAGGCCCCGTATTATACCGTACTTGAATAAAGTGTAATTGCACATTCTCTGCAGTAGGTGGCAGTGCTGTTATCATTGTCAGAGAGTGCTAAAGGAGTGTTAGCTTCTCTGCAGCGGTGTACTTACAACAATTTTATGGATAAATTATGTTATTTATAGTCGCGACGGAGAGTTGGGGGGCACGGAATATTTTCTTCTTCTGGCAAACAAAAAATAATTAAGTACTGACTTAAGTCAAGTTAAAAAAAAATCTCTACAAGAATATGTTCTATGCAGCACTAGTAGTCTAAACTATGGTATTCTGATAAATATTGCATTTGTTGAATATGAATTAAGCAGCAAATTTCACCTGTTTAAATCCATCTCAGGAGGCGTCCATTTTGCCACTTGATGTTGACTGAAAATGACGTCACATTTGCTCAGGGCTCAGGTAATGACCAATCATGGTTCAGCTTGGGAACGTCACATGACCAAACTCAGAAAAAAGGTGATTGGTCGTTGATATATGATTTTCAGTTGACAGAAAGTGGCAACATGGCCCTCCGAGATGGATTAAAACGGGTGGATTTTTCTGCCTAATTCCTATTCCACAAACACAATATTACCGGTAATTAGGATATCGTGTTTAGACTAGTGGGGGCACACATTATTGTAAAGACATTTTTTGACTTGACTTGCCCTTTAAGCCCGTATCACACTGAGAACATTGAATTGTGACCCAAAAAAAAAAGGATATATTTTATGGTACGATTAGCTTCAGCAGCACAATTTGCTGCAGCTAAACGATCACGCTTGATGCTAATTATGCAATGTTTCGCATGTATTCACTTATATGTGCAATATTCAGTGATGTGCAGCTTTTTCTTTGATATACAGTGAACCCCGGCATATTTGTGGTTCGGCATTCACAAATTCACCTGTTTGTGGATTTTTGAAGGTAACCTAAGCTGCATTATTCGCTGAAAAACGTCCCTATTCAATTTTTATTGTGGCCAGGCAAAAGCAATGAAAGTATTACTTAGGCAACTGGGTTTAATTTATTGACGGTGTTTTGTGATTGAGATGCCCAGTGTTGTTAGCTGTCCTTGAATGCACCGCGTGTGAGGGAACAGACAAAGTCAAAGTTTCTTTTTGCTTCTCATGTTGCAGCTATTAGTCCCTGTAGTCCACTTTGACTGGCCTGTTCCCACTTGAATGTACTCGCTAACATTTATTATTGTGTGTAAATGCCATAAATGCTGTTTTTGTGCAGATTTGTAGAGATGTTGTTGTATCTAAGTTTTGGGTATGTCAATAAATGATGTCAATTAAAAAGCTTATAGTTGTCTTCCATCCATTCAGTTTCTCTACCGTGTGTCCTCATTATGGCTGCGTGTGAGCTGGAGCCAATCTTAGATGATTTAGTGCAGGAGATGTTTGTATACTCTTGAGTGATCGCTAATCAATTGCAGGGAATTTGGGACAAACAATATGCAAGCAAAAGCTAAATTGTGAAATGTCTAAAGAGCAGGGACGGGAAGCCGGGGAGGACTACAAAAATGTTCTGCTGTTGTAATGTACAGCATAGATGTTTTTAAATGGGACAAAGGTTTGGGACAACCAGGTCAATCGGTGCAGTGCCTTGGTGAGAGACAATTAAGTAATTCCACTCACTTTAGCGGTTTTTAGTTTGTTTACATGAAGACAGCGATTCAAAAGTGTGGTACAGCTCCTGCTAGTGGTATGTAAAAGATTCAGTGATGCTGTTACCTTTGGCCTCTGCTACTGTTCGCTGTCACTTTTTTTGCTGTCAGACAGACTGCATACAATGCAGGATATCTACTTTATTCCACTTCATTGTCATGTCAAGGAAAGGTAAAGACGAGCTTTTCCGTCAATGAGAAACTAGCATACAGCTGTTGTGATGGAATGAGGTATAAGAGTAAAGAACAAGGGAGTGGTAAATCAAATTAATTAACACATTATTTAAATGTTTTTCCACAGACAGGAGCTACACAAATAGACTTCCCGCACACTCCTCTGCCCAACCCCGTGGCTTTATCACAAACCTCTGAATGTGAAACGCCGGGAGCTGCTCCACTTGTTAACGGAACAAAAGTGCAATAGGTAGTTTTCGATGACATAATCAGTATTTGTTTGTCCACCATGTGTTTGGGGACAATCTAATGTACCGGAACATGTAAAAAAAAGATTAATGTCAGTTAATATCAGAAAACCGCTGTGAATCGTCATGAAAATTGACCTGCACATTTCTGTTCATGCCTACTGCAACCTCTGAAAATATTGATACATTTACCACAGTATTTTGGATTTTATGGGCATTAAGCCTTTTTCTTTTCATACACGTTTACTACAGAGAAAAAGCTTAACGTCGCTTAACTCATTCACTGCCATTTACGCCTATAAACATCAAAAATTAATTTTAACTATTTGTATTAGTTTACATTTTTCCACTTTTGTTAACAGGAGTATGAAAACCTAGACATTTTTTTATTATTATTATAAAAAATTAGGAGCGGCAGGCGATTACAATTTGTAATTGTAATTAATCGCATGACTTCAATAACTCACAATTAATCACAAATTTTATATATTTTCTAAATGTACAATACATTTTTTTTCTAGGTTTTCATACCCTTGTTAATAAAAGTAAAAAAAAAAATAACTAATAGAAATAGTTAAAATGATTTTTTGACGTCAATAGCCGTCAATGGCAGTGAATGAGATAATGCTTAAAAAAAAAAACAAGTACGACCAATAATCACCCAAATTCACGTACAGATCTCTACCTTTGCCCACATCAATCGCTTAAATGATCAAAATGATGTCTCAATATTTTTCATTTTATGGACATTAAGCATTTTTCTCATTAAGTGACAATAAGCTGTAATGAGCACCAATGGAGAGGAAGATGTTCTGTCCATAAAATCCCAAATATTTTTGCAATCATTTTCATATTTTCAGAAATTTATGTGGGTATATTGTACAGATGTACATATAGATTTTGGTTAAGATTGATCACAGTTTTAGGTTGTTGTTTTTTTAGATCAAGATGTTAAGCCTTTTTAATGGAGAGAAAAACACAACGGCCATAACATCCAATATATTGGGGCAATTGTTTTGATATTTTCAGAGGTTGAAGTGGGCATGAACATATGTGCATGTGAATTTGGATAACGATTGTACATTTCCGACATTAAAGGATAACTCAACGCCACTCAACTTTTTTTTGCTGATAAACTGGTGTCTACAAATGCTGTCTATATATCCTGGTCATTACTTTGACATTTTAGTGCATGTTTGTTGAAAGCTTGAATTTGGGGCAAAAACCGTGTGTTTGGCACCATCTTCAGGTAACACACTGGGATAAACTGAATTTGCCTGTTTGTCCTCTCATTACATGAGACGATAGGTACTACGTCACTTGTTCCGCATGACGTAGTCGCCCCAGCCACCCACCGGCTCATTCTCGTACACGCCTCCTTAAACGGCTTCTTAGTGAGTTGCTGCTGTCAATCACAGCCAGACCACGACCACCCCTCTCCCCATTCGCAACCCAACGGTCCTCCAGGCAACACGACAATTTTAAATGTTTGTGAGGGGTGGAGCAAGAGTCTGACTTCCAGTTGAGTTCTCCACGGGAGACAAGCCAGGCTTGAAACAGAAATACCAGATCTGCCGACTCATGTTCATTTTCATTTGTTAAATTTTCCCCCAACAACCCTAATCAGTTAATAATATCATCTACAGTATAGGCCAAAAGTTTGGAGACACACACATCTCATTTAATGTGTTTGCTTTATTCTGATGACTTTTTTACAACCCGGAAGTCGGAAGTCCCGCCTCCTCCGTGGCATATAGTCCATAATAGCCATGAAAATAAAGAAAATGCATTGCATGAAAAGGTGTGTCCAAATCTTTGGTCTATACTGTATGTCAGTGGTTCTCAATATTTTCACACAAAACACCACAACAAATAATAATAATTGGTTCTCCAAGTACCACTATAATGACCAAAATTAAAATACAGAAGTAAATATTTATCAATAATGAGATGAAGGTTGTATTCCTGAAGTTGAAATATTGCAAGAAAAAGTACAGAATTTTCTAACTTTTTTTTTTCAAACTACATGCTCTTATAACAAAACGTAACCAACTTTATTATTGTGTAGGTACTGATTTGCCTCAGAGCTTTTGAGATTGCTCAATGCCTCACGTTTGAAGCAACAGCGTGCGACTGTACTTTGTCGCTGGCCTTTTGTTTATGTCATCCATCCTACTACCCCTTCCATGGGAAGCAAAAACTGCAACAACTGGTGTTCCATCCATCCATTTTGTTAACCACTTATTCCTCACAAGAGTCACGGGGGTGCTGGAGCCTATCCCAGCCAGCTTCAGGCAGTAGGCGGGGTACACCTTGAAATGGTTGCCAGCCAATCGGAGGGCACACAGAGACAAACAACCATCCACACTTCACAATCACACCTAAGGACAATTCAGAGCGCTTAATTAACCGCCCATGCATGTCTTTGGAATGTGGGAGGAAACCGGAGCACCCGGAGAAAACCCATGTAGGCACGGGTAGAACATGCGAAATCCACCCAGGAAGGCCAAAGCCCGGACTCGATCTCACGTCCTCTGCACTGTGAAGCGGACGTGCTAACCAATCAATCACCGTGTCCAACTTGCCGTTCTCAACTTTTCCCATTGGTAAACTCTGTAACTGTCACAGAACGCGGACTTGCACAGTTTCTACGCAAACCAAACGCCGGAGCGTAGGAATAAGGTAGATAAGAAAACAAATCATCGATGTGATTTTACAGGAATAATTAAGTCAAAATGTTATATGCAAGAATGTGAGAATTTTTTTTTTAACCTAAACGGTAGGCTAAATGAAAATTGTATTATAACAATTTTGAAAAGAAACAGTTCTTAAAGACTAAATGCTAACGTATTGTATAATGTATAAATACAACAGAAAAGTACCTGGGCATTGATTCTCTAGAATACTACTAGTAGAGGAAGCCAAAATACCACCAGTGTTACTCAGCACTGTTATAAATTTTATCCTAGATGTGCTGAGATACATAAAGGCTAAAAGCTGACAGAGCATTGAGAAACTTTGGATACAGTGGCAATAAGACAACACAATCACATAGCGGCTATAAACAAACAACTATATGCTCCCTTCACAATTCAAACATATCTCACAATCTAAATGTGCGCAAATTAGTCCAGAGGAAACAAAACCGAGACTGTTTAATGACCCGCAATAGTTGCCAATGTAGCTTACTTTAGCTAATACAGCACCAACTTTGCCTAGAACTTTAGCCTCATGGTGGAAGAATTCTACATTTCTCAAGTGTTTTTTTTTATATTATATATATACACCGGTAGACTACTATCGCAATAATGAACAAATATACAATGTCAGATATATATTTTATAAAGTTATTACTAAAGAGTACTGAACAGTAAAAATTGAAAACTGAGATATAGCGTGCATGCTAGTACATATTTTGTAATGGCTATGTGTTAAATCTTACCTTCAATAAAGCCTTCAGAACAAACTTGGTTGAATGGGTAGTCTATCTGGCCGCAGTGAGATCAGCTCAGCTGTCTTCCTGGCAAATTTTCTGTTTTCTCTCCATGGTTCAAGACTGGCAGTAAAACATTGTGTCGAACCTCCAAAATGGCAACTGTGGGTGACGTTCTGTATGTATGTACTGTATGTGGATGGACTCAAATTGCGCTTCGTATGTCCAGTGTACATAATTTTGTTTTGATTGACGTCATTCAATTTTATTTGAAGTTGTATGCTCATCATTTGGTTTCTCTCTTTTAAAATTATTATTATTTTTAGCTAATTTGTGGGCTTACTTTTTTAAGGCATGGTGTGAAAAGAGCAGTGCGGGGGGTTAAAAGCAGAAAACAGTGTAATAAATGCATTAAAGCGAACTGTGAGTGTCAACAAATAGGGGGGCTGCGCCCTTAGTGGAAAAAGTCTTCATATTTAAACGCATCAATTTGATGCATTTTGAAAAAAAATTAATCAAGCAGAATTAAAAGACAGTATCAATGTACTTTTAATGTATTTGATGTATTCTAATAGTTTCTAGTTACCTGACAAAAAATGTACTATGAGTTAAGTAGTAATATTAAAGTAATGCAACATTTTTTACTTTGGAATTAACCCAATTACAAATATGCTGAGGCAGACAGACAGGTACATAGAGATATTGATAAAACAGTCAGTCTTCTGTCTTAATCTTTCAGACAGTGATAATCAATACAACTTTTTTTTGTGCTCAATTTCTGTGCGGCCCAATTCCAAATGTTCCACAGTCCACTGGCCGGTGGTTGAGGATTGATGTCGTACAGGATCACTCAAATGGTTTGGTTAGTAAGCGTGTCAATAACAATTTGTAATGTGTATTTACTGTATCATTTTACCTCATAATGCAAACAAGGAATGTGCATGGAGTCTTGTTTCCAACGGGCCAATTTATTAGTTCCAGATAATAACAGGGTGTATTTCCAGACACAGGCATTGCCAGCAACATAACACAGCTTCACTTCCAGGTGTCGAGTGATTCAATTGTCCAAAATCAAAGTCTCAAAGTCCGACTGCATGATATGTCGCACCTGTACACAGACTATTGGAGGTCTATGAGGATTTCTACTTAGAGCCACAACACAGCAAATAAATTCTCAAACAAGAAATCTACTAAAAATAAAAATAAAATAAAAAAAATGATACGATTGTACAAACCAGAAATATTAGAAAACTATACACTGTTGAATGTGCTAGATGAAATAACTTCTGCATTACAAATATTTCCATGTAAATATAGATCATTTCTTGTTGTCCACCAATTAACATTGCGGTAATCAATTGTGCATTTATGTGCAAGAAAATATGGTTAATGTGTGGTTGAGGGGAAAAGCATCAAGTAGAAAAAAATAACACTGTGCTTCTGTTACACAACTTCAACCACTAAGTCCCAATATGAAGCAAAAAAAAAAAAAAAAGCATAAGAGTTCAGAGTAGGTCAGAGGTAGGCAACCCTGGCCCTCGAGAGCCGCTATCCTGCCTGTTTTCAAGACACCTGATTGATGAACAAGATCGTTATCAGGCGTGCTGATTAGCTGATCGGTTGAGTCAGCTGTGTTTGAGGAGTGAGACATGGAAAAGAGGCAGGCCAGTGGCTCCCGGGGACCAGGGTTCCCTATCCCTGGAGTAGGTGAACCTCATCCTAATTATTGAGGTATCAAGAGAAGCAGTCATGACTGTAAACACTACACCTTCATACATGAACATCCCACTGGCAGTTAAATAGTTGATTTACACTCTTGCACATATGTATGATATACCCTCCAAATCGATCCTGCTTAATCACTTCACATCAATTATGTTGCTAGTTTAGGCTACAATCCTTAAATGAGATCTTTGCTCATGATGCATCATGTCACAGGCAGCAATCTTGCCCTACTACGGGAGGGGGAAACTATCGAGAGAGGAAATACCAGCCTGAACAGATAGCTGGAATAACAGGAGCTACTCAGCTCTCACTCAAGACAAATAAATAAGAACCCACCCAGTTGTTCATCGAGACGAAGGGGGATCTGAGGACTTACAGTTGCACTGTATTTACATCCAGCACCTGTTAAGTCTTCTGAAAGGAACCCCTTGCAGACTTTGAACATATTAGAATATCCTCCCTGATTATTGAGGGATTGTACCTCCCTCCCCATCTGAGGACTAAAGAGGTCAATTCACATTTCAATAGGGATACAAATGTGAATTATGAGACGGGTTATCAATTGTGACATAAGTACTGTTGCATTGACAGGTTTCATAATAAAACATATCAAAGGACCCCAAAGATATACTATATCAAAACAGGATTCTTTTATTCCTTAGTGCAGGTACGATTACCCCTTACAGGCTCGCTCGTGTCGGGGAAGCATCAATGGGCCTAATGCTCTCACATTTACCTCAGTATTCACACATCTCGACGCCATTTCAGAGATGGTTGTTTTTATTTAAGGACGTGGATGGTCTCGGGGGAGCTGGTGGAGCCGGCCCAGGAGAGATTAGGTCAGGACTCGGTTTATCAGATAGCGAGATCCTTGACATCAGGAAAATGATGAAGCGGTCAAAGTGAGGCGACGTTAGAGCTGGAATCCCTCCATAGGTCCTTCCTGCTGTTGAAAGATGAACTGGCCCTGACCCTGGTCCACCTGCGGCGCCAGGCTGGCATCTTCCTCATCCACACCGAAGTAGTGCTCGATCAGGTCAAAGGCTTTCTGGTAAATCTCCTGGTTCTCGTGACTCTGCAGGAATTCGATCTTGTCCAAGCCTGATGTGCACGTACACACAAGGAGGAAGGATGAAAGGTGATCTAAGCAGGCCATAGTTAGCAGATGCCACTATAATTTTATACCAAAAGCAGCAAACATTTAATATACACGATGGCGTATTAGAGTAGCAAATATGCGACTTTATAAAGTGGCAGAGTTGTGAGAAATACATGTAGCGTTAATATAGTCTAATGTGAGGAGTCGTTGGTGGTTAATGGGGCACTGTTTATAAAATTAAAAAATAGGCAGGATAGAGACTGATTCATTCCTAATTTAAACTTTACTCTTCATACACGGCAGCTAGAACGACAACACTTCCTGATCACCTATCAGCTGATTAGCACTAACCAATCATAATCTAGCATACTTTAGGTAAATGCAAGTGAATGACGGGGAGCGGCAGATTCGACACATCAATTTAGCTACTTGTACAAAAAAAAAAAAAAAAAAAGTATGAATGTGTAAATAATAGTTCTGGAAACATAAATGTATAAGTATATATACATTTTAACAAATTAACTTAAATGCTTGATCCTCAGGGTGTGGACCTTTGCAAAGCGTTTTTGTCGCTGACGGTACCCAATGTTGCAAAGAGCAAATGCTTCTACATGATATGGTTAAAGCCATTACTATCTCCTTATTTGAAAACCCGACCGAAAAGTATTAGCACAAACATTTGAGTAGTACGCTATGTGTATTTCTCGTATGTTTTTTTTGTCATAGATTTGCTACTTTATAAAGTCGCAAATTTGCCACTTTATGAAGTGGCAAATTTACAATTTTTTTCTTGCAAATTTGCGATTTTATAAAGTGGCAAATTTGTGAGTTTTTTTCTTGGAATATTGCCTCCGTCCTCTAAAAAATATATATTTATATGTGGCCCTAATACGCCGTCGTAAATACATGACTAGAAACAATACCCCTGTAACTTTCGCTAATAGTTGGTGTATCAAATTTACAGTGATGTTTAAAACAGTGTCACTTGCTCAAAAGCTTGAATTAAATATCGCAAATGGAACATTATTGGTGAGAAGGGCATTGTGGGAATTGGAATTGGTCATGTACTTTAGTAATCTTTTTTTTTTTTTGGGGTAGGGACAATTCTAGAGGCATTTGAAGTGCTAATTCCATGTTGTTGTTATTTTGTTTTTGTTTTTTTGTTTTAGAAAATTCCACAAAGCTGGCAGCCAGTTGTCACGTTCCCAGATGCAGATTTTTGTGTATAAAAATTATGTACATTATAAATGACCAGAAACCAATCTCATTAGGATGCGCTGCAAGCACTAAATGCAGATTTGAAGTTGTGTTTGATCAAAACACATTAGTTTCCATCAAAACTGGGCATTAAGTTTATAAAGTCAAAAATGTTAGATGTAATTTTTACTAAAGCTAAACCTAAACTAACTTAATAAAGTGTGCAGTGAGTGTATTGGGAAGATCAGATTATTTGTAACATTGGTCATGTCCTACTTTGCAAGCAGTGTGCAAAACTGTACCGTAAGCCTCCTCGATAAGTGCACAGTAAGGATTGATTCCTGTTCCATTCTTTTTGGCCTCCTGTTCTCCCAGCCGGAGGATGTTCTCCAGACCATTCAGAGAGACCTGGACGATCTTAGAGTCCATCACGGTGAGAAGGTCACACATGGGCTTGATAGTGCTCAGCGAAACCAGGTACCTAGTCACACAAAACAATAAAACCATCATCCAGTAAGCCAGTTTAATTTAATGACTTTGAAGGTTATGTGCAATAATAATGTATGTTGTTTCTCTGAAGGCAAAAGAGCAATTGCCATGTACACTAATATTATTATTATTATTATTATTATTAATAACTTAAGTTCTATATGTAGCTACTTCTCAAAAAATATATTAAATATCACGCCCATCCACCTTTATATAACATGGCATACTATTTTTCTGCGCTAATAGGAAGGTTATATCTATTCAAGGTCCAAATTTTGCTCCTTGAGGAAACATGCATTTTGTGATGAACAGCAACAAAACCCCACAAATGCTCATTCATTACAAATTAGGAACTAACCAACTACTTTCATGACAGAGAAAGGAGCAACCAAACACATTTCAGAACATTTTGTTTTAAATGTATTCAAAGTAAAATCAACTTACTTCTTTAAAATGACCTGAAGGTGATTTGCGTCAAAAGTATAAAACGCATATGGTAGCATAGTTCTTATTCAACAACGTTAAAGCATGTCAAAAGATGCCTAGTAACAGCCAATCCAGTATCTAAAAATCCCTTGCAGCACATGACGGGATGATACAAAATCGTTATTATACAGGTGTGGGGTGGGTTGGTGTGACAATTGGTCCTATACAGATTAATTCAATAAATTGCCTGGGGATGCTCATTTGATTAACAAGTATTGAAATCTATCACACACCCACGATTAATGTTCAAATAAATACCTGACTGATTTTTTTCCCCAGAGAAACAGTAAAACATTCTGTACCTGATCTGTGCAGGTGTACCGCCCGAGGTGGCGTTGGTTATCGCCCACGCTGCCTCTTTCCTTGTGCGGAACTCGGCCTTCTGAAGAATCTCAATTAGTATCGGGAAGATGTTGGCATCAATCACACTCTGGCAAGAGGAGTATCAACAACAAATAAATAATAATAATAAATAAATCCACTCGTCTTAAAACAGGAATAATGGAATGCATTTTAAGAAGCATGTACTTGAATCTGAGCTCTGTTTCCAGCTGTAATGTTGGACACAGTCCAGCATGCCTCCTTTTTGATAGACTCCTTGGGACTGCTTAGCAAGTGTAGTAAACAAGGTAGTGCTGCACAGTTTAAGATCACCTGTGACGACAAAAACACGCATTGAAGAAGAAGAAAAGCAGCATATATGTCAAGTGTGCGTGAGCCACGTGATTCGTTGGACTCGACCTGTGTCTGAATGTCATCTCCAGTAACAATGTTGCCCACTGCCCGTAAAGCAGGAGAAACCACCTTGTAGTCGCTGTGCCTTGTGAGTGAACAAACACAAACGCAGCAATGAAATAATCGTCTGTGTTTTCAAGTTGTTTTATCTGTCACACGGATGAAAATACGCAACGCAGCACAATAACTACAGTATATATGTTCTATTAGCAATGTGCACATCACACACTAAAGACACATTAGGTAATCTGCTGTTAAAAATTATATACAGACAAAGCAATCCTCATTTATCGCAAATTCCACAAAGTAGCGACCAAATATTTGTTATTATTTATATATGTTTTAAAGTCTCATGTATATAATACCAGAATACACACAGGCAAAATTGTTGATATTATTCAAAGAAAAAAGTCCCAGCGCTCAAACAGATAACTTGAATCTGGCAAAAGTAATAATAAATGAAAACATTATGAAAATCAGACACTGCTTTTGAATTGTTGGGTCAATAGAATTATTAAAACGAAGAAAAAGACTCATGAAACAGGCCTGGACAAAAATGATGGTACCCACCCCTAGCAAATAATCTGACTGTCGTGTCAACTAAGGTGTTTTAGTTAATGTAATTAGCATCGTCTGTGACGTCAAGCCTGTAATTAGTGAATCAGTCTTTTTAAAGGGTGACAAGTCGTCAGTGCAGTTTGGTGACATGGTACCACACTAAACGTGGACCAGATGAAGTGAAAGTGAGTTTAATTTTTTTTATAGACAAGCACATTACCGGCAGTAAACGCTAAAACAATTTCCAAGCAGTTTGATGTTCTTTTGGTTATAGTTGCACATAATTTTCCGAAATTTAGGATAGACGGGATTACACCATCCATCCTTGTTTGGGCCAAAGTGAACTTCATGGAAGACAAACAAGGAGGAAACCATTATTGAAAATAAATCATGAAAAAAAAATGAGACTGGAAGAGTTTGTCCACACACATATGACAGATGATTCAATACCAAAATAGCCTGGAATTATTCTAATGGTTGAAAGAGTAAAAGTGTGTTTCACACTGTCAGAAAATTTGGCTCAAATTAGTGTGGTCACAGATAAAAATAATTATGTTACCATTGTGTGATCAAAAAAAAGGCTGCAACGGAAACAAAGCAGTGTCAGATAGTAACATAAAAATCATCCCACCATCTCTGCTGCTTTGATGACAGCGAGACAAACAATAGGAAGTGGTCATGTTAACCTGTAAGCTTTTACTTATAATGTGACTCAACTCCAGCCCCTTTTCATCAGCCAAGAACATGACCATGCTTTTCTATTTATTGAACATAAACACCACTAAGGCAAATTTCAGCTCATCGTTGCTACGACAACAATCTGAGGACGCACGCTGCAATTAGAGCCTGATGCTCTCTCTACCCAAAATTTAATGAGCATTCCGTTGTACGGCACGAACATCCAGCCTGTGTGGTGTGGCATGCTCATCTCATAAGAATGCAAAAACTGTATGAATGAATGGTGGCAACACTGCTTTTTACAGTACAATAAACGGAATATATTGTGAATAAAAAAACGCCATCTATTCTAAAAGAGTTATAGTGACAGATAAAAGCTTCTCACATAAGCAGTTCCACCAGCCTGCGGCAGACTCCAGAGTCGATGACTGTCTGGATCTTCTCATTGGGACCGTCAGACAAATAGGACAAGGCCCAGCAAGCATCAGCCAGCACATCTGGATCACTGCTAAAAAGAAGCCTGGACAGCACACTAAGGCACGGCGACACCTGATAGCAATTAAGGTTACGAGAAAGATGGGAAGAGCTTCATTGCGGGGATGAAGTCAAATTCAAAAAGAGAAACTGCATACAAAGAAGGAACGTAATTAACATATTCCTCAATCAAGTCTTGATAACTGACCTTGGAGAAATCTGGTGGTGGGTTTTTCCCGCGGCACAAGTTGGACAGAGCCCAAACTGCATTTCGAGTTGTTGTGAGGCGGCTGGATTTTGCAAGCAGCCTGGAGCAACAGAGAGCGCCATTATTTAGAAGTGACTAAATAATGTACAACACAATGAGAGAACACAGAGATAGGAGAAGAAAACGTACTCCTGTAGTGAAGGCAGGATGCCACAGTTGAGAACGTAGTTCCTGCACTCTGCATTATCTCCAGCGATGTTGCCCAACGCCCACACAGCCTGAAATCAGCACAGTTTCTCCTATTGTTGTGCTTGTGAATCACAAATAGTGCTCAACATTTCCTGGTTGCTTGTCCAAAAGGAAGAAGACCCAAGTTGATTATATTGTTGTTCATAAAGGGGAAAGGAGTTCATCATGGTGCTGGTGTCTGTTTCAAGACGTTACGTAGATTTATTTATAAAAAAAATTTTAAAAAAGCTTTTCACGCTGCTTCATTTCCCTGGAATAGCCTTGAAAAAAATGTGAAACATGTCCACTTGCCTGATCTAAAACCCTCATTAGCTTATTTTAGCTGATTCTCTTGGAATGTCTTACTTGATATACTTTCCCGATTGTTCACACTCTCCATCTAACCTTACTTTTAGCTAAAGAGTTTTGCAAGGAACAATGGGCAAAAGTTTCAGTCTCTTGATGTGCAAAACTGATACAGACATATCCCAAAAAAAAAGTTGGCTCTATAAAGTATTAACTCAGCGGGATGAACAATTTTGCACGCACCACTTTGCGTTTTTTTTCATTTCTGAAACGTTAAAACGATCGTATGAATTTCGTTCCACTTGGTGTTCCACACACACCGCAAAAAAATAATAATCTAATTTTATATCTTTAGCCTGAAATTTAGCAAAAGGTCAAAAGGTTCAAGGGGCTCAAATACTTTCGCAAGCCACTGTACACTAATCAAGACTTCTATTGATACTGCATTGTTCACTCATGTTTACGTTTGATTACAAAAGGTTCTCACCTGTTCCTGTACATCTTCGTACTCAGAATTCAGTAGCTCGATGAAAATAGGCACAGCTCCTGTTTCAATCACAACCTTAGTGTGCTGGAAGGTGCCTGAGGCAATATTGGTTAAAGCCCAGGCTGCCTCAAACTGAAAACAAACACACGTAGATTGACACAAACACTTGAATGACAATTCAGCAAATCTCGTCTACCCTGTAAGAACATTCAGTTTAAGCAGTATTGTGAAAGTCAAAGGCACATTAATTCAAATAATGAAGCGCAAATTTAAGTACACGTCTAGCATTGTGTGACTAAGCAAAACTCTTTACCTGCAATGTGCAGTTTTCACTCCTCTTCAAGAACTCAACAAACTGATTCACAACCCCAGGGGTGGCAATGACCTCGTCTATGGGTGGGTTGGGCTCTAAAAATGCAAAGTTAAGTTTTGAACTCTGGTTTTTAAGTGGTTGAGACTAAAAAGTCAACAACTGTTCTACACGGTTTTTAAAATAGGGTGGGGGGTAATAGAGATCTCAATTCTTAACGAACATATTTACATTAAATGAGCAAAAATTAGGAATTGGACAGCACTTAAGATAAAACAAGAAAACATAAAAGAAAATAAAGAACATGGTGTCCTATGAGGCGGTGTTTTGCAACACTCAAACATGAATGAATCATGCTAAAAATGTTCTGCAATAGCCGTGGCTAAGATCGGCTTATTTGCCATGCATGCTCATACAATGCACATCTCGTGCATGACACATTCACATTACTTAGGGGCGTGGCTTTGGTCAGCGACACAAGTGAAGTGAGGCAACATTTAAATGTTAGCAGTTTGGAAACTCCACGCTCCTTTAAAATAATCTGTCGTTAGTTTTTTTGGGGGGGTGGGGGGTTTAAATATCCAAAGTACTAGTGGTATGAGTATTTGGCATAAGTATCAGTGACTACTCAAGAGTTGAGTACTCGTGTTTGTATCAGTTTGAAAAGAGTGGTATCGAAGATCCCAAGTAATAAACACTACAAATTCTAGGGAGGAAACACAAACCTTTAGACAGCAGTTTTCTGAATTTTTGCGTAGCAATCAGCTGATGATCTGGATCTTCAGAGAACATCATCTGAATCATATCAGGTGTTATAAATCCATCCTGTCGACATCAGATAGATAAAACACAACAGCAATGTTCACACACTGTATGCACACAATATTGCATATAAATACATGAATGTATGTTATGCAAAGACTACAACCGGAAAACAATAAACATTAATTGAACAAAGATTTCATGATGAATGTAACATGACTTACGCTGGCAACAGGCACTGTTGAGCTAATGTCTGGATCCTGGATTGGACATTCTGACATTGATTCATCAGCTGATGGTGTACACACATTTCTCCTCTTAAACAGCTGTGGGGAAAAGTAGGGGCCATAGAATTATCCATCTACATGACACGTATTTGATGTTTTGCAACTATAATTCGATTTCACTTGTTAATTGTATACAGCCTTCCTCTTTTGATAATGCAGCTGTTCAATTCAAACATTTTTGACTTCCCTGTAACGGCAGAACACATGGCAAGGGCCTGTAAAAACCTACAGTCAAACCGCAACACTTGACATGTCTGCATATAGTGTAGGCAAAATACAGCCAAACCGCAACACTTGACATGTCTGCATATAGTGTAGGCAAAATGAGGTCAAATGAGATGTAGTCAAGATCACAATTGTTTTAACACCATTTAATTTAACGAGTCTGAGTGTAATTTATACCATTGTACTGAGTGATTCTGATATTTAAATTTCATCAAAATAGTGTTCTGTGTCTCAATTCTGACAACAGTAGAAGTTTGTGATCATGACATGTGTGGTGCCATCCCATGAATCGCATGGATTTTAAGTGTTTACCTGCTCCTCTCGTTTCTGTTTGCGCAGTTGGATTCCTTCTTCCTCTCTCCTTCGACGCATTTCTTGAGGATTCAGGGCTTTGTTCTTGTAGCTCTTCATCCTGTAGCTATCTTTCCCCGGACTCGCCATGGTCTGAAAAGTCAGGACACAACAAAGTCAAGAATTAAGCGAAGCACAAAAAAAGAGCATTTCTTCATGCATTTCTGACATTTTGATCTGCTTAACTACTTAAAATTATTTTAATTATTCAGAAAAACGCTATTTCATTAAGATTTAACTTGTTTTGATTTCTACTGACCCCATTCAAAACAGACATGCCTCTTAATTCTTTCAAGTCTAAATGGCTTCTTACTGAGCTTCATCTTTACCCTCCCTGTATGCTTCCTTAAAATCTGACCCTTCATCAAATTGTCAGTGTCATTGCCCAGCCCTCGTCAGGTTCAAAGAGCACTAGATTTTCAATTCTTGTGTGAGCTTGTTGTGGCTACTCTTGATTTGACTAATATTAATGGGATTTTGAGACTTCTGAAAACTGGTGCAAGGGCTTCGGATCCAAGTAGTCCCTTCAACCAGGTGGATACAGACATATGCTTTACCACGACTATAATAAAATATCCGATATCCTTAACAAAGCTCTTGCCTGGTAAACTACATTGCCAGACTCCAAAGGAATGTTTACGTTTATCAACCGTTATGCTAAGCAGGGTTTACCCCTTGGAACGGGACTGTCAAATGCTAAGGGTGCACTGCTCGCACACATCTTCCATAGCTATGACTTCACACGTTGAAACGCCGAACGAACATGGTTTTAGCCGTGCTTCTCAAATCCTCTACTTGTTTTTCTGGACACGCTGCTATGTAATATTTCTGTTAGGCTAATCGGAATCGGTTCCTAATCTAGCAGTTGGGCTAGCGCCTGACAGATGCAGCTATTCTCACCCGCTGGTGTGTTAACATTCAACAGCGATAGCCAAATATTCAACATCTAATACCTGCGTTGATTCTTACCAACACAAAAATTGACGGACTTGAAATTGTCCAGAGTGTTTAAAAACTCAAATTCTTACAAGTCTCCCTCCCCTGTCGGTAGAGGAAAATGGCGTCGTAGTGATAGGTTTCCCAGAAAACACCTCGCGTCAACAAGACTTTCGTCATTTCCGCCAGCTGTCGATTGGTTTCCGGTTTTGAAGCACCACTATTTGAACTGACTGTAGTGTAGTTATATAAATGTTATGTGAAGACACAGAAAACCACACGGGTAAAACGACAATTTTAATTATGTATGCATGTTTTGTCAATTTCCTCGATTTTTTTTATAGTGAAAGAGTAGCCCGGAACTCTTAAATTACATGTTTGCGAATGACCAATGTATCTTTCTTGGACAGTAAGCAAATGTACACGTTAATGCCGTGTAAAACTGAAGGACAACAACGTACGTGTGTTCAAGTTTGTAGCTTTGCGTCAAACACTGTATGACTTAGTAGTTATAATCACGTAGCGTTTTACTCATGGCTCGCGTTGGCTCTCGATGTCCAAATTTCAAAATCTTTATAACGCTGGATAGCATGTGGGTCAACATTCATTACGAGATGATTTGCTGTGTTTTAAGTACCTAACATTCTCTGCAAATGCTGACACATTCAATTACAAATGCAACCATTTTACCATTGGACATTTATTCAATCAAATGTAAATTAAGGTTTTTCTCGTTGTGAATTGATGACGAGTTAATGAAGCAATAGCTCAAGTGGCTTCAACATCTCAGAAAATGTAGGTGTCCCATTCAGAGGCTTCATGGTTTTCTTTGAAAATTATTTATCTGGTTCTATTTTTGATCAACAGGCGGCTATGTTGACCTGTGAGATATGCAGTGAGGAAATCATGGTGGAGGAGGACATGAAAACACATCTGCTCCTCAGCCATCTGGAAAATGACATGGACTGCCCACTATGTTCTTTGTCAGGAGTGTCCTATGATGAGCTTTGCTACCATATTAGCTCTGCACATCCAGACAACCAGCATAAAGCCAAAAAATCATCTGACTCCACATCCTGTTGTCCTACAACCAGCACAAATTTGACAGAGGTTGAAGATCCCCAGACTGCAGTCAGCTGTGGTACAGATTTAGACGCGAAACCCTGTGGATCGTCCAGTGACTCATCGCCACATAAACAGAGAACCGATGCCATGTCGACACAAAGTAAAGGGGTTTTAACATCTGAGGTGACTTCGGCCATCTCATCAACATCTGTAAGCTCTGAAATAAAACGTGGTATTGGGATGAGCGTTCCTGTTATGGAAAAAAATGGATGTTTACCTGAGCAGAAAAGTCCCAAACAGAAACGACGAGCTTCTACAAAGAATGGTAAAAACTTTTTTTTTAACTCATTCACTGCCATTGACGGCGATAGACGTCAAAAATTCATTTTAACTATTTCTATTAGTTTAACTTTGTTTCTGCTTTTGTTAGCAAGAGTAGGAAAACCTTTTTTTATTGTACATATAGAACAGATATACAATTTGTGATTAATTGTGAGTTAACAAGTGAAGTCATGCGATTAATTACGATTAAAAAAATTAATCGCCCGACGCCCCGAATTTTTAATAATCTTTAAATTGCGTCAGGCGATTACATTTCTTAATTGTAATTAATCGCATTACTTCAATAGTTAACTCACGATTATTCACACATTTTATATATGTTCTAATAGTACAATAAAAAAAAATCTATGTTTTCATACTCTTATTAACACAAGTGGAAACAATTTTTAAACTAATAGAAATAGTTCAAATGAATTTTTGACGTCTATAGCCGTCAATGGCAGTGAATGAGTTAATGTTCAACTGGAGTCATTTTAAGAGTTATAAGTTAGAGTTGATGTTTTTTACAGGGCCATTCTCTTGCCCCATGTGTGCACTTGTCTTCAGCAGCAGCAGCATCTTACAGGAGCATGTTGAGTTGCACCTACAGGAACACCACTTTGCTGAAGGTATTTTGTAATACTGTATAGACGAATGTGTCTGAGTTTGCAAAAGGCCATAATATTCAACAGAGATTACAAACATCAAATTAAGACAAGTTAAATCACCTAATGTACGTGAGGAATCTGTTTTCAGGGGTCATTTTAATGTCACTCTTCTAAATCGGACTTTTCCCAAAATGTCTTCTCGCAGAGGAGAAACTTGAGTGCCCAATGTGTCCAACTGTTTGCAGCGACAGCACCTCTCTGCAGCTGCATGTGGAACTGCATTTAGACGACGGAGCAGGTGGGATTGTTTTTAAGCATGATTTCACCGGTTAAATGTGTCTAATTACAGAGGCTCGTAACTCGTTCATCTTACAGTCAACTCTGATAATAGTTTGCTTTTGCTGCAGGGAGCTCTGATTCAGACGCAAAAGTGGCTTGGAAACTTCAGCAAGAAATGGAAAAGAAGAGGAAGGAGGAAGAAAACCGACTGGAGAAGGAGCAGTTTAAAAAGTTGCAGGTCTGAAGTTTACAGAGAAGAACACTGTAGCTGAGAAATGTCACATTTTGATTCAAAATGTACAGCTTTCAACATAAGTTATGTTCATTTTAGATGTAATAGTGCAATCTAGCTCTTGCTTTATACGTGCTCTGTGTATGTGATGGCTAGTTCAAATCTTTCGTTTCTTATATTCATGCAAAAATACTTCATTGATTTTACATCTGGCAAGCGCAAAATTGTACAAATTGAGGTTATGCCACCATGTACAGTAGAGTACAGCATGTGGGTGCCAGTATCATAATATACATTACTGCCACCCACAAGACGTGAGTTTAAGAATATGGGATGAAACAGCATACATGATTCACGCTACAATTATTACCAAAATGATCATGATTATCGGTCTCCTGATAATAAAGCAAAACACGTCAGATACACACAGTCAAAGCTTTTGTAACTCATTTTATTTTGAATACAAAACTATCAAATCTGATCTATTGTAACTCCCCTTTATCCCCTCCACTCTCTTCCCACCAGACCAGAAAAGCAAAATAGAATTGTGTATTTTTTACTTGTGCTTTTATTTTCTGCATGTCAGTTGCACCTGTGTGTGGTATGTTGCATGTGCAGAAGCAGTTTGGCCTGGATGGCAGCGGCGGCTATCGCGCACAGATGGAGAAGACCATGGAGAGAGATGTGGCCAGGGGCATCATGGCCCCCGCAGAGTATTATTGTAAGAAGGTGGAGATGATGGAGTCTCTTGCCTCAGGAGTTGATGACGGCAAGACCAGAACTCAGGGTATGTGTATTTCTTAGTGCGCTACCAACATTCTGCAAAACGTTAAGACACACACACACATGCAGTTTGAAAGAAGTTGAGTTTCCAAAAATCTGTCTGAAATATGTACCATATATATTAGGGGTGTTAGGCGATAAAAAATTCTAATTAAGTTAATTTAACTCACGATTAATCCCAAATGTTATATCTGTTCTGTAACAAATGGTACAATAAACATGTTTTTTTTCATACTCTTGTTAACATAAAAGTGGAAAAAATGTTAAACTCAATAGAAATCTTTTAGTAATTGTTACAGTAGTTTCATAATAATTAATAAATGAGTTAAAATTTTAAAGATGTACTCTACTGTAAAAAAAAAAAAAAAAAGGAAAGTGATATTGATTTGTGTTGAGGTCATATTTGTGGAGAATGGGGTCAAGTTGTATTTTTTAAATGTGCAGAATTTCACAAATTCACGTTAAAGATTAGATAGCTCTTGATATAAAAAAAAATGCACTCAGCTGTCACCAACGTCTTACAAATGCAATTATGCCATCTAGTGGCAGAAAATATGCATTATTATTACATTCATTACAGCAAAATTTTGACCTAGATGCGTCTGCTGTGTTGCAACTGGAATTCCCCCAGTACAGGCGGTCATTAATTGTGCGTTAAGAAAAATAGTGGCGTTAAAGGAACTTTAAATCAACTCAAAATGAACACACTAATTTTGACACCCCTAGTATATATGTAACTGTAGTATATTTGTACCCATTATCCAGTGACACCTTTTTTGCATTGGTAGGTAATTGATAGTCTCAGCACAAGGGTGTTGAATGTCCTGAGCTGAACTTTTTGCTCTGTAGTTTCACGTGCATGCTTGTCCACCTGTGCCCAGGCGTCATTGGAGCTTTGTGTCAATACTATCAGACTGAGAGCAGAGACTGTGTGCACGTGTGGCTGAGCGCTGAAACGGACCACTATTGCT
Source organism: Vanacampus margaritifer (assembly GCF_051991255.1). Lineage (NCBI taxonomy): Eukaryota > Metazoa > Chordata > Actinopteri > Syngnathiformes > Syngnathidae > Vanacampus > Vanacampus margaritifer. Next base: position 10,735,043 of record NC_135440.1, on the reverse strand, counting down.
CCTCGCCGGGAGACAAAGGCTGGGGCTGTGGTTACAGAAACTTCCAGATGCTGCTCTCCTGCCTTTACAGGCTAGATACATTTGATTCCTCTTTACAAGGTGCGCCGTTATATCCACCCTTATAGGAAATAAGTACAAGCTTAGTATTACTACTCCTTCAATACTTTTTGAAACACAAGGGCAAATTTCTGGGATGTATTGATTGCACTTGGAGGGAATGGGAGAAAAAGGTACCCGTCACAATCCGTTAATTATATTCTATTTAGAGTGGATCTAAAAAGTATACGCCCCTGTTCAAATGCCAGATGTTAAGATTTAGAAACAGTAAATAAAACATTTCAAAACCTGGGGAAAAAAAATTGGGAGGGAGAAGTAAAGATAAACGATTAAAATAGTGTGGTTGCAGAAGTGTGCACACCCTCTTTAACTGGACACGTGGCTGTGTTTGGAATTACGAATCACGGTCCAGAAAGTAAAAACCCTGAAACAGTTTGGCTTTCGCTACAGGTGCTTTCATACAACAGGTGGAGACGAGCTCGTTTACCTGCCAGTTGATTAGAAACACCTGTGGCTAAAGCCAATCTGTGGCAAGGTTTTTACTTTCTGGACCTTGATTCCACAACCCTGGTAACCAGTCCATTAGAGTATGCACTGTCATCTTTGATTATTTTTTTTTCTTTCTAGCAGAAGTACCTGAAGGTTTTGTGCTAATCTTGAGTTTATCAGTTATTTATTTTTACTTCCACTCTTTAATTTTTTTTTTCAATAGAGTTGTACAGGTTATAGGTCACAATGGTGGGAAAAATTTCAAAATGAAACTTGCTGTTATTTTTTTTTTAAATATTACAAAAACATTGCATTTGAATAGGGGTGTGCAGACTTTTTATATCCACTGTATTTGACTGAGATTGCACCCATAACGACTATATAGTTTGCTTGACATTAACTGTAAGAGCAGGGATTACCAGCCTTTTTAAAAAAATATATACTTTTTGGGTACTGATTCACATCCTTTCCACAAACTTGATCATATTCCATATTTATATTATGAAATGAAAGATGATCAGATTAAAAAGAAAAAAATAGGGACACATCTTATTCGTTTGATGCTCACTCTGTCCCAGACAAATCAGTGCCAAGTATCCCACGGGTGCAGAGTATGATTGAAGATGCATGGAAATTAGGACTGGATCCTCAAGGTGCGTCGCACTTTAACCATAAACTGCAGGGAACACGAGCCTGGATTGGCGCCACAGAGATCTACGTCCTCCTCACTTCTCTAGGAATCAGGTGCTTACCGTTAAACTGGTTGTTGCCGAATTGGCTAGCGTTTATAGTTTTTTTTTCTGGTCATTTATAAGTTAAATTAAGCTACATTACTTTTTATTGACATAGACTACTCCAATATATTTAAAAATGACACCCAATGTATTTACAATGAAAGTAAATTAAATTGTATTCAAATGTGTTCGGTTTCTCTTTGCGGCCCAATATAAAATGTCCCACATAGCGGTACCGGACCGGATTGATTTAAATGTTAAGGAGGTTTAAATGACGTATTTCTTTGTCTTTTTTCCGCCAAGCGGCCGCATCGTTGACTTCCATCAGCCAACAGGCCCAGGAGACACCCATCCCCAGCTCTTTGAGTGGGTCAAACAGTACTTCAGTCAGTCCAGCAGGAGTAACAGATTGCCTTCCAGAGTCATCCAGACCTCCTTGCCACCACTGTACCTGCAGCATCAAGGTACGCACGCACACAACAACGCCACATCTCAATACTTGCACACTGCACATGGCCACTTGGATATCTTATCTTTCCTTGTACTGCAGTCCTTTAAAAAAAAAAGTCATTTCACTGAGGTTGGGTTTTGGGCCACATTATATCACTCTTAGTGGGTCTGTCAAATCCAGTAAGAAGAATAGTAAGCTCTTATTAGTAGTGTGGGTGGTGCATGGGAAATGGGACTTCTAAAGCGTAAGCTGGGCCAGAAATTCCATATGCCTTGAGATACGAGTTTTATTCATTCCTTGACCACCCTTGTAACTCAAAACCTGTCTGTACCGCAAATCATCTTTCACCATTGCAATGAATGGAGATGCCCTTAATCAATTCAAGTCTCCACCCAAAAAAAGCACCAACATTTGTTGTGATGTGTATTTTAATGAGAAGAAATAGCACTCTCTCATGTACTTTATGAAAATATACAGTAATGATGTAATTAAATGGTATTAAAGTATTAGAGAGACAGGTTTTAGCAGGGTAACAAGATGGCGTCCATATGTCATGTGACCAGCAGTTGACCAATCTCGCGCTGTGATTGGTCAACTGCTGGTCACATGACATATGGACGCCATCTTGTTACCCTGGTTGAAACAGAGTTGGCCAAACTCTCTATATACGGCTTTGGACAGATGTATTTACTGTTCATTAAGACATCTCACCTCGTCACTATAACAATAATATTAGTGATTCTACGTAGAGGATAAGGCAGTGGTGGGCAATCTCGGTCCTCGAGGGCCGGAGTCCTGCAGGTTTTGGAGGTTTCTCACTTCCAACGCAAGCTGATTCCAATCAACAGGATTGTTATCAGGCTTATGCAGAGCTTGCTGATGAGCTGATCATATATCAGCTGTGTTGGAGAAGGGCAACATGCAAAACCTGCAGGACTCCGGCCCTCGATGCCCACCTCTGGGATAAGGAGTATATGACTGTGAATAGAGTTGTACCGATTTGATCATGTGATCGGAAATTGGGGCCAATCAGGATTTTCAGATGATGGGCAACAGCTAAAAAAGATCAGATTTTTTTCATTTGCTTAATGTCTAAAGAATAAGAATAAAATCTGTTATTTTTTTCCTCGATAGCAATATAAAATGCTATCATGTTGGGACACCTTTTATTGTGTTTTTTTTTTTCAATTAAGATAATTGATAGAATTTGGACGCGCTGTTTTATTTTATTTTATTTGCTTCATTGCATTACGATAGATTGAGACTCAGTATCAGCAGATACTTAAAAGCAAATGACTTGGACTCAGGTGAAAAAAAAATGATTGGGGCATCTCTTAACTCTGAGTATGATTACATTTGTCTGCATTTGTTGCTGCGCTCTTTGTGTTCAGTCCGTTGCTTAAAATGTTAACCATTTAGCGTTAGCATCACGCTAACGTACTGAAAGGCTGAACTACATGGTTGTATTATATATGTTTTATATTTAGCTTGACAGTATACTTCAACTGAGAGTAGCAGCAGACAGCTTGAAGTCTCTTTTTCAAGAACTGTTCACTAATTGTATGTGCCAGGTGTGAAGTTGAGTTACTGCCACTAAAAGAAAAATTGGTCGAACTTATCTCTCAAAAACTTGAGTCGTGTCACTCGTATCTCAAGGTGACCAGTCCAGAGTGTACAGCTGGGATATGCTCCAGCTCACCCATCATCTTAACTCATTCACTGCCATAAATTCATTTAAAAAAAGAAAAGAAAAGATTATTAAAAATTAGGGGCAAGAGGCGATAATTTTTTTAAAATTGTAATTAATCACATGACTTCACTAGTTAACTCACGATCAATCACAAATTCTATATGTTCCAAATGTACAATAAAAAAAGTATAGGTTTTCATACACTTGTTAACAAAAGTGGAAAAAAAATGTTTAACTAATCGAAATAGTCCAAATGATTTTTTTGACGTTTATAGCCGTCAACGGCAGTGAATGAATAAAAAGAAAAGAATTAAAATATTATTAAAAATTTGGGGCGTCAATCGATTAAAGTTTTTAATTGTAATTAATCGCATGACTTCACTAGTTAACTCGCGTTTAATCACAAATTTTATGTACAAAAATAAATGCACAATAAAAAAAATCTAGATTTTCAACAAAAGTGGGAAAAAAATGTTAAACTAATAGAAATAGTTCAAATGAATTTTTTGCGTTTATAGCCGTTAATGGCAGTGAATGAGTTAATAAGGAAATGGCTGGAAGGATAAACGTAGATTCATGGTTAACCACTTGCCAAACACGGCATCCTTATTACAACATCCAAATTGTTTCAAGACAGCCATATGTCAAATGCTCCGTCCTTATCCTGTCCCCTTAGGGCATAGTCGCTCCATTGTGGGTTTGGAGCAGCGGAAGAATGGAAGCCTGTGCCTTCTACTTTTGGATCCTATTACATCATCATCAGACACCTTGAAGTTGATGCGTAAAGACACTGTGTCCGTAGCCATCCGCCATGTCCGAAAGCTTCCTAACAGCCTGAAACATAAACAGTACCAGATAGTGGGAGTAGAGGGTGTGATGACCGATGAAGAGAAACAGGTTAGATGGCTATGTGTTGTTTTATATACAGTACAGTGCAGTGTGAAAGTCTCAGGCCACCATTCGACTTGGTTGAGCATTTAAGGATGTCAGTCAGTAGTGCACAGACCTGTTGTCAAATCATTTACAAAAGTGGGGGGAAAATTGTGATGTGTAGTTGAGGTTTAGTCCATCTATTATCTGTTAAAGTTTTGTGAAAATTACTTAATAATTTTGTATTTGTCCTCATATTTAGTTTTGTGCTATTTCTGGAAAAAAAAATGTTATGAAAAGGATCATTAAAACAACTGAGACTTTTGCACAGCACTGTATGTTAATGTGTATTTTGCTAAATGATGAGAAATATTTCATTTTAATTGCACATTTAGAACATGTTTTTTTTTTTTTTTGCTTTAACAGACCAGCATCTTGAACTCGAGGACACTGTGTGCTGAAAGGATCCCCTGAACTGAAACATGATTATTTATTTTTTTGTATTTTCATCATCACCATCTGTTTTTAATGTGAATATTATATTTACAGTATGCTGCACTCATTTGCTAATAAATGTTCAAAATTACTCACTGATGTTAGTGGGTCACTCGCTTAACTTGTTTAGATAGTATGGGTTCAGTTACTAGTGACGTTTCTTCAATATCAACACTAAAAAATGAGACGTCTGCAGGGTCAAATTCTGCCTTTCTCCACCTGTACTCCTACTTTTTCACATTTTGGACTGTGTCACTGTTGGACCCCCTTCTGGGCTCACTGCTCATGTGGTCACCACTTTTATCAAAGCAGCCGTACAGTACGTCCTCTTCACTTTTTGCTCCTTCCATGCTCTTATTGCCTGTGATGATGTTGGACCCAGTTCTTCCTCTTCAAACCTCTGGTAAGGTGTTTTATATTCCTCAGTGCTTTATATCTTTATCACTGACTGACCGATCTACCATTTTATCATCTGCAGACATCAACTCTCACTTGAATTGTCATTGAGGAAGCAAAGAACATTTTCAGCATTGTAGCACTGTTTAGCCATCTAAAGCATAGATATATAAGCTTACTATTATAGCTACTATACTTATAAGTTTGACTGGTTATTTGCTGTAAACATTGTATTTGTGTCTAATTTATGGTTTTAAAACGTTTATATGCTGTCAACACACATTTTGTGCACAATTTTACTCTACCTGTATACTAAAATGCACAAAAATAGTGGTAACTCCTGATGGGACAAACTGAATGTGGATTACAATACGTCACAGTATATGATAGGAATCCACCGAGATCCACCAAGTGCACGCACCTAAATGGGCAGCACAAGGAAGATGACAGAAAAATTATGTTGCCAGAAAATGAGATTCAACTTGTATTTCTTAACACATTTTTTATTTAAAATAGGCTCCACTTTCCAGGATGTGATTCTTGCAGCTATACCCCAAAAACCTAAATACTTCAGATCAGTAATTGTACAGGTTAAGTACAGGGTGACACAAAAAACGGGAGATTTTTAACAATCCAATAAAACCAAGAGTGATGGAAGACATATTTTATTCATAGTAATTGAAACGTGCCATATAAGAAACAATGTTGTAATTGTTTTTATTCCTTCCTGTGGATGACATCCTCCTGTACGAATCCTTTAAAATCGGCTGTTTTCTGATTGACCGCTGCAACATCCCAGCTGGGATAGCTGGAATTCCATCACTGTTTGATTACAAATGGCATGTTTTAAGGTTTCAATTACTATGAATAAAATATTTTTCTTCCATCACTTGGTTTTATTGGATTGTTAAAAAGTTCTGTTTTTTTGTGTCACTCTGTGTAAACAGAACTTTCCAATATAGTAGTTCAATTGATTTTCAACTTCTACTTGTATGGATTTCTTTGAACATTTTGAATTCAATAAGTATATTTGTGAAATAGATCGGTATACACTATATGGCCATACTTATGACTTATTTTAGTACACCCTTGTGGACAGCACAAGTCAAGCATTCACAAACAAATTTAAACGAGGTAATTAATGAAAGATGGATGACTGCATTGACAAAGATTCCCTCTGACTGCTGTTAGAGTCTTAATGTTGGATCATCTTCTTGTGTCTGGTAACGTAATCGTATTCCAGACAAGAGAAATGGTGCTGTCAGCCGCCTGCAGTCCTTTTTTTGGTACTGCAGCTTTAGTCCTCATCACTGCCCATCTCTAAAGGGTCAAAGTCGGGGTCATCATCCTCTAAATCCAAGTCCTCGATGTCCTGGAATAACGATTCATCCACTTCAACATTGTTTCCAGCTGAAAGAGAAGACAAAACAGCAGGAGTGACTTTTAACAATAAGTTAATTTAATTAGAAATACAGCAAGTTTTTGGTTTACTATGGAGTTCCCGCCAAACTTGTATGGAACCGAACTGCGCCGTAATTTAGTACCAATTTACACTAAAAATAAAGATTACAATATTTTTATGAAAAGCACTTCTAGGCCAAAAAATGTGCTGCATGACCACATATTCTTACACCGTTTGTAAATAAAAATGTCATGACTGGGACGCGAGGACACCCTGTAATGTTCCGAATGAATCCAATCTTACCAAGAATTTGATTGCCTAGCAAATACTAAAATCAAATATAACAGCAAATATTTCTCAATGTATGTTTGCTTCATCCATGCGAACATAGAAGAAAAACAAAGATTTCTTTACCACATATGAACATGAAATCAACTTATTTCATTCCCTTTTTTCCACTGGATATGAACATAAACTGTATCATGTCATCAACACATTACCATCTTCAAGGAACTGGATGTCTGACGTGTCCAGATTGCGGTCCGTCTCAAACAGCTGCTTGCCTGTGTAAAAAAAAAAAAAAAAGGGGGGGGGGGGGGCTGAATCTCAAAACTAGAGTCAATGGTAACCGATAATAAGCTGTTTGGCATTGGCAGAAAAAAAAATGTCATGGGTGCAATTCACACTCACTCAACACACACTTTGTTCCTAATAAATGTGCCACCACAATAATTATTTCCAAGATGCAGTGGTTTTTTTTGTGATAATGTTTATTTTGAGTCACTATTCCCAGTAGTTTGGTAAAAAAAAAAAAGAAAGTGAAAAATCCAAATCTTAACAGTCTATTGTGTGCAGCAGATTTGCCTTCTACTTTCTCAAACAGATGACATGTGACAAAGCACTAGTACTTTGGAAAATTCAGACATCAGTCATGTGATGTGGTCATCTTATACAAACTCTACCTAAAGGTATTTTAAAATTGCCATCAGCAAAACTGACATAATTGCCCATCACTAATTTAGGCAACATGAAATTGAAGCTAACACAAATGTTTAAATCAGTCTGAAGATTATCTAAATATCTCATCGATGGCCGTTTGGTTACAAAAGGAATTAAAATGCTTAATTGTAAATGGGCCAAGACCCAAAGAGCAATGCTTGACTATTGTACTGTAATTGCAAGCTGAAGCATTTACCTGTGAGTTTTGTTTTGCCTGATTGCTCCTCTTCCCTCTGTTTTGTCCTCCGCATCTCAGCCATTTCGAGTTCGAAATTGGCTTTCCAGGCCAGGAAGTTCTCAATTGTTACCACTGTGCCCTGGAACGCCACCTGTGTCAAGCACACATGCAATGCTCTCATCATTCTCAAATCAAGAGACCATCCATTGCACATCATCGTCATCATCATTCCAAATAGTGCTTTACCCTCTGGGGTTTTCATTATTAAAAAATGCGGAGTGGTACTTCTGCCAAATTCTGGGGTGCACTCCAAAAAAAATTTATGTACAGTGGAACCTCGGAGTTTGAACGTCTTGGAACTCGTACAATTCGGACTTCAACCAAAAACATCTTAGTAAAAAATGCCTCGGAGTTTGAACTCATTTTCAGTTTGAACACCCAAGCAAAGCAGGCTAAGCGGAACATAGCTTGAAAACGGGTAGTCGAGTGAAGCCAAGCGAAGCCGAGCAATGCCAAATGTTCACGTTGCGGTAGTTGAGACGATGCATTGCTCATTTCCAGTCAGATTGTGAATACTCCCGGAGGTGCTCCATACTCGTGAGTGCATTTTGATTTTTTCAATTTTCTTCGCCACGGGCCCAAAGAAAAACATACAGTGCTTCGAAACACAGTGGATTTAGGAAGGAGATTATCGCGCTGTTGTAACTACCGTAACTATTTCTGTAAAGACTGGCATGAGCACCCTCCTTAGCTGTTCAACAACGTGCCTGACGTTAAACAACGCATGCAAGGACCGCTTAGTAGTCTAACAATATGCCCAACGTAAAATACACAAACTCAGCACTGAACTAAAGCTAGCATTAACATAGCATTTATCATCCACTGATGCCATCACAAAAGGTAAGGTAAGGTATTTTTATTGTTTAAATACTGTACTGTAAATGTAAAAAACATGAATAGAAATTAAAATAGGAATTTTCTGTTTTTGGATCTTGGGGACGGATTAATTGCATATACATTACTTCCTATGGGGAAAAACATTTCTGAGGGTGAACAATTCGGACTTTGAACACTTCGCAGGAATGAATTATGTTCAAACTCCGAGGTACCAATATATATTGACTTTTTTATTTATTTATTAAGACATACCTTCATATTACACACTTTTTATTTTATAAAAATTTGAAATAAGAGGCCAGTGTTTAACTTCTGACTATGAAATGGTTAACCGAACACAGCACTGTTATAAATTATTTAATTTCACAATGAACAGGGTTCCTGTAATTTTATTTAATATTTTAGAAGAATACGATTTAAGAAAAAGAAAACATTAAAAAACAACACTAAAATGCATATAAATACTTCATTCACAAAACTGCATTATTTTTTTGAGCCAGTGGGGGGCACTGGTAACACATCCGCCTCAATTTGTACCAGGAAAAAACCCTTTAAACCGAGAGACACGTTATACAGTATAATGTCCAGCTACTACCTTCTCTGCTTCCTCTGCCTCCCTCTCTTGACGCAGTTTCTCCTCCTCTTGTCTGTTCTTCATCAGGTCCACAATTTCATTGAGTTTCTCCTGCACGGCTGTCACCAGGGTAAAAATCATCACCATCCCCAAATTTTCTTCTGCCTGCAGAGGAAAAAAACAACGCCGCCGCAATGAAACCAATTTCAATGGTAGAATGCATGTCAGGGATTCCTATGACATATCACACCATACTCAAAAAGTGCATAAATACATATAAGGTACCCATACGAAAAGACAAGGCCTGTCTTCGCTTTAATTCAGCTTGACACAAAATTAGTAACTCCTATTCGACAAGTTTGTTTACTCATGACACTAATAACATATTAGACTCATTCAAAGTCAGGCGGTATAAGCCAAACCAGGAGTCAATTTCCATGAAAGAATCCCATACAACTTGTGACATTATGTTCAGACCTGTTGTTGCAATAGTGTGAGGATGTCATCCATATCATTGTTTTCCAGGTTCTCTTGGGAGTGGACCTCCCATAGTGGTGGTTCATCTGGGTATTTTTCTACATATGTAAACTTTAAAGTTGCTTCCACAGCTGTAAAGAGAAGAAAATATCACACAGTCAGCATACAAACATTCTAATGACTGTATTGTCTTACAGTCGCTAAGGGCTTTATAATGGCAAAGTGTTGACTGAAACATTGACTCTCATATAGACAAAAAGATTGCTAGGAAGACAGCCATGGAAGAAATTTTGGAGCTAGGTGTTGTATTATCAATTTTAAGCCACCATCATCACAACTACTCAAATTAAAACTATAAATGTATAAAGGACAGTCATTTGCTTAACCAACATACACAACATACTCACTTTCACCATTTTCCCCTGCGTCAGACGTTACATTGATAGTGAAGCTGATGGGGTCCTCTGAAAGCACTGAAATCGCATAGAATTCATTAATATGATTCAATCTCATCCATCCACATGACCATTTTCCTACTGAGATGGATGAGTATCCTAACTGACTAGGCTAGTGGTGGGGTACATATATATACGATATTTTTATTTTAAAAAATACTATGTAATGAATTCACGGTCTAAATGTATTTTAAAAGAGCGTAACACGGCTACGTTGTTCAAGATACCTACACAAAAGTTAGGTGTGTTTTTTTCTATTGCTAGCTACCTGTTAGCTGTCTTTTACTCGCATGTCAATATAAATGAATTCGCACCTGTAAAAGAGTCTGGGTATATAGACTCAATTGCTTCTAATTCATTTCTTTGCTCTTCAGCGTAGTCTGTCATTTTTGTATTGATGCAGGTTATCTAGCAGCTATCAAAATCATCACCACGGTGTTGCAGGCAGCTACTACCATCACAAGCTGCGTGTTCAGGCAGTTCGATGACGATCGATTATATCTACCACCTGCTCTCAGCAATTTTATGACCCCGAGATTGTGCCAGTCCTTAAGCTTTGTGATGATATGCAGATTATGATTGTGTCTGTTACATGTTATTCAATAATGTTCTTAACTTTTTACGCTTTTTTTTTGTTTGTTACAGAAACAGAATGACTTTTCTGTTTTCCATTATTTTTGTCTGCCAGTTCTTCTCGTAGTTTATGGCGGTAGGCAAGAAGCGTTACGGTAGATTACCGCCCTCTACTGGTATGACGTGTGAACCAAGTATGCCTGCACCATGAGTCTAGTATCTTTGGTTACACCTCCATTATTTCCACTTTGTACATTTAATATAATATAACCACATCAATCTCGACGTATGTATTTTATCAATGTAAAAACTGAAATATAGTATGTACTTTATAGTATCTAACATACATTTTCTACAACAAAGTTGGACAAACGCAGATGTATAGACAGACTGGTTACCTGGCCAGAGTGAGATCAGCAGTGCAGATTCATAAAAGCCACAGTCTTTTTCTTGATACATTTTCAATCTTCTAACCCTGATTTGAAATTGGTGTTGGCCCGGTAACCCACCTGTATTGTTACAGCCAAATGCAGGGCCGACCCTACCCAATGTGGCACGCTAGGCAAGATTTTATGTGGCACCCCACCTCCATAATTTTTTTTTTTACATATCACTGGCGTCGTACCTCCAAAATCAACACTTTTCAAGAGACTCCAAAAATGTCATGTTTGTTCAACGATTAACACTGCATCTTCAAAGGGAACAGGCCATTTTAAATAGTTTGGATTGGTTAACAATTTGTAAAATAAATAAATGAAAAAATCAAATAAAAAATATTGAAGTATGGAACTGCCAATGTGGAGTAAACCGTTTTGAGTTTGATTGGGCTATGTCTTTCAAACATACTGCAAAGTGGGTTGAATGTACTGTAAAGTAGTTCTAAAGTATCGGTAAAACGTAGGTTAAATGCTTAAAAAAATATCCATAATGCAAAGGGGTGGACAGTGTAGGATGAAGCTCACTAACGGTGAAAATTAAACATTGTTTTTAGAAAATGCTGCTAACATTGAATGTTGACTGCATCATTAAATTGTTAGCATCAGGTAATGTGGATATCTGGCAGGTCCGTTTTTTTTTGGGGGGGTGGGGGTTGTTGGCGAGCAGATACCATCAAAAGAGTCCAAATCAGTTTGGAAAAATACGATACGATATGATACGATATACTTTTATTTTCCCCGTGGGGAACTTTTTCCTGTAAATAGTAAAGACAATTGTCGAGTCATCAAAAACATTTATTGTGACCACTAAATTCAGTATTTCACATCATGATCAATTAGTTTAACATCTCAGCAAGAACTTGCAGTGTGATGACGACGGGCCACCATTACCTAATTAAAGTAATTGCAGTAATTACTGCATGTAATAAATCTCTAAAACTTGCTTTACTGATCAAGTCCTCTGATATATAGTTATAAGCACAGCAGACTTTGATGCTCGGCTTCACTACTTTCTTTGTGGTGGCGTTCAAATGTCATATAATTGTTGAAGCCTATCCACATTATCAAAAACTTGTCTGAGCTTTGGACCGACAACCTCTGACATTTTATCCAGAGCATACTTTGGCTTTTGGATAATCATCTTGTGAGCAACACTGAAAAGTGTAGCTTTCAAGTTTTCCTTTACTGGGATGCACTTGACTCCCATGCGGCCTAAAAAATCTATCATTTCTTCCTCCTCTTCATAATCAAGATCCTCTTCTATAGCCTTGTTTACAAGATCCCGTTCTTCCTTGCTGATGTATGAGAGAAATGACTCAAACAGCAGGTCTGGCGTGACAGATTTCTCACCAAACAGGAGGGCTGCCGTGAATGCTTTAGCGAGCATGCAAGGGAAATACCCATGGTCCTGAAACCCTTTCAGCAGGATACGACCAATCGCTTTCCATTCCGCTTCCATCCTCTTGTGTGAGAGTATCGGGACCCTCATGTCTTGCCCTTCAGTGGCATAATCGTAAAAATCCATCCAAAATGCAGAATAAACATCTCGAGAAACTGCGGGGGCTTCTGCCCCTCTCTCATTGATGTAACCAAATGTGAAAGTCCTGTTTAGCAGATTAGGATCTATGAACTGTGAGATTAATTCATCCAGAAGGTTTGTTCTGTTGAGTTTTATGTCGGCATTGGTGAGTTGATTCTTTGTGAGATCAGAGACGATTTTGGTCTGGGTAGATGCTCCTGAAAGAGAAAAAGTAACACGCGGTGTTACAGCATCATGATGCTTACTGATAGTGGGAGTGGGGTCACTTGGCCCGTTGTGTCCTCCCTCCAGCTCAGTGAGGTTTGAGTTAGTGGATTCCTTAATTGTTGTGCAGAGGTAGAACCTTAGCATTCCCATCTTCAGCACAGAATAAAGTTCCCCTATAGTCACATTTTCATCCAATTCTGCATCTTCTTGATAATCTAAAATATCAAAGCAGAATTCTTCCAATTTTCCCTTTTTAGAAGCCCCATTTGGAAAGAAAATATCCAGTGCTATTTGTAAAATGTCCGCTTTTTTGGACTCCTTTGACATATCAATTCTCCATGTGCCGCCGCCTCGATTCTTGCGTTGCTGTTTCCCCTCGTGTATCCACCCCACTTCTACTTTCCTTGTTTGTCTAACGGCAAGCTTATTATTTCTCATATGTGGTCGGGGATGTATGAAAGATGGTCCAGGGTCTCCCTCGTCGCATTCCTCAAAGGCTTTACTCATGTCCATCTTCCGCCTGAGCTTTTGTAGTAGTGACTTCCTCGGTGTATCTTTCTCACCTTTTCTTTGATACTCAGAACAAAATTTCCGAGCGGCAATCCTGTCCCCATAGGCAGGAATGTAAACAGCCAAGGCGCGGTCATCCATCAATTCAATAACGGAGACGTCTATCTACAACACCAAATAAAATGATTAGTACTAAAGTAGCTATGAAGTCTATGAAAATAAGATAGGGGTCATATTGTACGAAAGCGTATTGCATTCACTTGGGAAAAAAAGTCCTGTTTTTCTGACAAATTTTTTGGGGGAGCTTTGTTTTTTTGAGTATTTTTTTTCTGTTTTATTGAATATTTTTCCCCCAGTTTTTTTGAGTAATCTTTTCTGTTAAAAAAATGTTTTCCTGTTTTTTTGGGTAATCTTTTCGGTTTAAAAAATATATATATTTTCCTCTGTTTTTCTGAATAATTTTTTTCTGAGTAATTTTTCCCTGTTTTCTAAAAAAAAGTTTTTCCTGTTTATCTAAAAAAAAAAAATATCTGTTTTTCAGAATATTTTTTTAAAGGGGTTTTCCCTCAGAGATTAGAGAACAAACCACAATACAGTATACACATTCATTCCTTTATTGTGAGCCAGTAAGTAAACATGACCACCTTATTGCATATGGAGGTATGTGGGGAAAGTGTCCGCTTCCGCTATTAGCGAGTCTGCAACAAGTCACTTGGAGTTCAGAGGTTAAAAAAAACAAAAAAACAGAACAGAACAGAACACCAGCTCTGTTTTTCGGAGAAAAAATAAATCCTATTTTTTAAAAATCATTTTTTAATGTTTTTTGGAATATTTTTTGACAGAAAAAAATATTCAGAAAAACAGAAAATAAAAATACTCAAAAAACAAAGCTCCCCAAAAAATGTCAGAAAAACAGGAGGGTTTTTTTTTTTCAAGTGAATGCAATGCGCTTCCATAATATTGTTCAAAAGCCTAGTTTATTTTCTATTATGCAAGGCAGTGTTAGTGGCCTGAGCACATTCTGAAAGTGTTGTGTGGACATTTCTGTATTTGTAAAACAGGTTTCACACTACATAGTTTTCATAAACATGACATTTGACCTTTGTGTGATTATATAAAATAAGTGCCAAACAGTATTTAACTTAAAGCTTAGCAACAGTGAATGGAGCTTCATGAATCTTTAGGCAACCTACTTTGTCATCTCGGAGTTTGATTATGTTCTCCTCAGGAATATTGCGGCTTCGCAAGAAAGTATACAGCGCCTCCATTCCGATCTCCATCTCTCAACTGTTAATCTGTCAGAAATGTTCGGGAATCGTGATCATTAAATCAAAAAACATAACAAAAAACACCACATACTCATCATACCTATACACCTACTTTTTGTCTGTTGGTGGTGTTTGTGATCTTGCTTGTCCCGTCTATCTGCTGATTGGCGTTCAGTGGTGTAGTCTGTTGTGCACACTTGTGTGTACCCCAACCCTGTGTTACTGCTAAAATTATATGCATTTGTCACTGTCAAAAAATCTAGTGACCAGACGTCACAGTTTTCCCAGTAGTCACTTTTTTTCTTTTTCTTTTTTAGCTCTTTGCAATATCACTGTGGATCTCTCCAAAATCATTGATGCGTCTTAATTTTACACAAGCTCTGTCTCTGTTTTCATTTATATATTTTTTACTTGATTTTGCTTTCTAATAAATTGCCTTTGCGTCCCAGCTTTTAATGTGGAAAATATGGCCACCATAACATTCCGACAACACTTGGAACGGTAAAAGACCTGGCCAAAACAAAACATGGAGTGGAGTCCCTTCTTCTTTCCTACCGAGGGCAAATGGAACGTAGCATTTGCATTTGGCATACGTTTCAACAAAATGGCCGGACGCAAACCACGCACTGCAGAAATAACCATAAAACCATAAGAATGACAAGCAAACAATGTTTACTTACTTAATTTTCACTGTCGGTTCGGTGATGACAGCCTCTTGTCCACCTGTGACCGCCCGTGAGTGCATGTGGCGCACAACTGCGCATGCGCAAATCAACAATACCCCGTGGCATTATGGGAAAAAATGCTATATTTTTAGCATTTGGCCTTCATTTTATCATACGTTCGAACGACTTTATCAACGCGTTTTAACCTATTTGAAGCACATTCAAACGACTTTAACAAAACGTTCGAACCACTTTGCATTACATTCGAACCATTTTACCAAAACGTTCTAAGTTAGGTACTGCAACGTCGTTCAAATGACATAGCACAGTCAAAACATTCCACATTGGTAATTCCATGCCTTCCGTACTTTTCCTTTCCTGTACTCTGGGCAATTTTGATCATTTTGACATGTTTATAAAGTTCTCTGGGGTTACATCAATACATTTGTACCTCTCCCCACGTAGTAGAGCAGTATAGCAATACGCCAGAAGAGGGCGTACTTGCTATTAAAGTTGGGCATTGCTTTATTTATATTTCATGTACGTTAGCTGTTCCTTGTTCAAGGTTAATTGTCAAGTTTTTATAACTATGCGCAGCTTCCGCACTTGAAAGAGATATATTCATCCGTAGAAGATTTTATTTTATTTTATTCAAGGATCAAGCAACATTTTCTTTTTCTCTCTTTTTATCTCAACATTTAGTGGTGACAGTTCATCAAGTACTTTCATTCACTACATTAGTCACTGGCAATAAGGTGCATTAAGTAGCCTACATTGGTATATATATTAATAAATAGCCTAAGTTACAGAAGTGTGTTAGTTTTTTTTCTACCATAAAACTTCAGCTTTACTAATGTTTCACTTTTCTCCAAGCAAGGCTGTCGCTGTTCTAGCATTTTAGTTACTGAATGTATTTACATGTTCTTATTGCTCGTACCATTTAAAGTGCAACTACCACCGTCATAAATTTTGAACTATACAGGAACTATAACCTGGCAATCAATAGTTAATCCAGTGCAGGTGCACACAGACATATGATGTTCAGGGTTATAATAGTTTTAGAATTTTTATTAGTTTTTATTTCGTTTTAGTTTTTAGAGCAAGTTTATTGGTTTGTATTAGTTTTAGGGTGTGTGTGTGTGTTTTTTAATGCTTTGTTTCAGTTTAATTTCTATTAGTAAACATGACCATCTTATTGCATATGGAGGTATGCGGGTAAGAAAAAAACAGAACACCAGCTCTGTTTTTCAGAATAATTTTTTTTCAGGGTTTTTTTTTTTGGGGGGGGGGGGTGAATTCTGTTTTTTCAGCCTGTTTTTCGGAATATTTTTTTGATAGAAAAAAGTATTTAGTAGAACAGAAAAAAAATCAGAAAAACAGAAAGAAAAAAAATACTCAAAACAAAGCTCCCCCAAACAATTAGTCAGAAAAACAGGAGATGTTTTTTCAAGTGACTGCAATACGCTTTCGTAGAAAATGACAATAAATTCAATGTTTTTTAAAAGCATTTTCCTTTTCTATTTTGTTCATTTTCTCGCTTTCGTATGGCAACAGTAAATCAGCACATGATCTCTGTGGTTATTCTGCTCCTAACTCATAAAATTAATTTAAGATACAATTAATTTAACTATGATTTATTTATTTTTATTTTTCCAATCTATTATTATAATTTCTGGCATCCACACATTGACCACATACCATAATACTGTTTGACTAAAGTTAAACTCTTGTGCACATCCATTTCCTTTGCAAACATCTTGCATCTTGTTAGTGCGACTTGAGATGGATTCTTTTGTTTTTCCGGGAGCTCACATGAAGCCACTTGCCACATTTCAACCCCTAGCTTAGTCTTCAGCCCTCATGATAACAACAGCTGGAGCTACTTGTCATTGGCAGAAGAATATATGGAAAGAGGTAAAGTCGAGATGCATGAGATGGGACTACCCGCTCAATAAGGGCATATTACAGCAAAACAAAAATAAAGGTTATGCAAAATATTTTTGAAATTTTGATTTTCAGTACACGGAAGGAGTTGTGAGAACGCTTTTAAATTGTGAAAAAACAAAAACATTTCCTTTAATTCAGTCTTACAGACATGTGCACCTTTTTTATTGGTGGAAAAATAGACTTCCGTTCTCTCGTTGCAGAAAATGGACACAAACTTTATTTCAATGCAAAGTGAGTTTTAACACTTAGCGCTTTAACAATGAGTTGGCTTCTCACCAGTCAGTTAGCAAATGCATTTAACATGTTTTATGAGTTGAGTTTAAAAAATGAAATTTTACACTTCACAACTATGTGAATTCCAAGAACAAAAATTCAGTTCCTGTAGTATGAAATATTTTCTTGCATGTACTCACAGTCTCACACAGACATAACAAAGCATGTTTAACTACTTTAAATACTCCTAGCATGTTAACTCCGCCGTTGACGCCTATAAACGTCAAAAAAATCATTTTAACTTTTTCTATTAGTTTAACATTTTTTTTCACTTTTGTTAACAAGGGTATGAAAACCTAGAAACATTTTTTTAAAGAAAAAAAAAGAATGTTAAAAATTAGGGGCGGGTGGCGATTACAATTTTTTATTGTAATTAACCGCATGACTTTAATAGTTAACTCATGATTAATCAAAAAAATGTCTAGGTTTTCATACCCTTCTTAACAAAAGTGTGTGTGTGTGTGTGGGGGGGGGGGGGGTATGTTAAACTAAGAGAAATAGTTCAAATGAATTTTTGACGTCTATAGCCGTCAATGGCAGTGAATGAGTTAATGACAATGGGTTGAAGTTCATACAGTAAATGCAAGTTGAAGTGTTTTTATACAGAGGACAGGGAATAATTTGGCTCAACACTCTAATATCCACCATATCAAAGTATTGTATCCAAACTTGCAACAGTCAATAAAAATACCAAATCCTCGGTATTGTCAGTCAAAAATTAAGCGAACATTATTTGCAACTTATCAAGTATTCTGTTATTTATATATGCGCAGATACAAAATATATGGATTGGTAAGGTAATAAAAGTAACAATTAAGCCAGTAAAACAGAGTGGTTGTGCCCTTCAACGATCCTGTAACAGTCTCCACAGTTTGCTTATTTGTTAATGGAAAAAAATACATCTTTATTTCATTTCAATTCCATGCTCCAAGTCCAAGACGGGTCTCTTCTCTGGTGCAAACTCCCTGTCTATTCTCTCCACATAACGTTGCAGGGTACTGTAATATTGTTCGCTCCTTGAGAAAGTGTATAGTGCGGAGATCTCTTCCCAGGACTTGTGGTTGGGGAAAGGGAATGGGTCGGGATCTTTGTTCTCAAAAAAACTTTGCAGGTTTCTTTCAGCCAGTTTGGAGGCATACTCCAGAGTGTAGGCATCAAAGTGCTCCTTTTCTTTCTCCACATAGCGTTTCCAGAACGTGAGCTGCAGGAAGCTAACTTTGGAACGGCAGTTAGTGTAGCAGGTACCAAGAAGGCCAAATGTGGCCGCGATGATGATGATGCACCAGCCCAGAATCTGCACACGCCAACAAAACAAAATGATGTTCAACACATTATACCAGACTATTATGACATTTTGATAAATAACCTCCAACCTGACACTGATGAGGGTTTTCTTCATTTGCGATTTGCTGCAAACAAGTACATTTGTTGCAAACTAGCATTGTCACACAACACATTCCTATTCAAACAGTTGTCTTCTTTTTCTTCTACTGGGCATGTAACGAGCTTTTTCAAAGTGGAAGTCAACCCCAAATTTTCTTGACACTAATATCTTGTATATGCATTCTGATTAATATTGTGTTTGTGAAAAGTAAGCAAAATCCACCTAAGGGGCTCTTTTGCCCCTTGCTGTGACTGAAAATGACATCACAGGACTCAGGTAACAGAGAATCACGGCTCAGCTTAAAAAACAAAAACAAAAAAACAAACAGCATGTTAGGTTGAAGGTTCATTTATTACAGCCTTTAAAAGTGTGAATGCTTGCCAAATGAAATTCACAGTAAATTCTGTAGAGTGAATTTGACTCTAGAGTGGGACCAAATAGACTCAGTTTTAGAGTAGACTAATATTTGCACTTGGAAAAGAGTAAAATAAAGAATTGAAAATATATAATAAAAGTCACTCAAGGGTTGAGGAATGAACTCACAACCTTCAGCTTGGGAGACTGCCACACTACCACCTGAGCTATGCCCCTCCTCCTGGTTGCTTATCTCATGGTTTTTGGTCTCTTGGAGTTAGGAAGTACACTAAAAGCAGGAGCTGCATGGCTCAGGAAGTAGTAGAAGCCGAAGGTCGTGACTTTGTTCCTCAATCCTTGAGTGACTTTTATTTATTTTTTCAATTCTTTATTTTACTCTCATCCAAGTGTAGATATTGCTCTAAAACTGAATCTGGTTGGTCAAATTTACTCTACAGAATTTACTGTATATATGTCCCTGCCTCTTATCCCAATGTAGATCCAAACTATAGACTGTTCTTTACAAAGCTGGAGAGAATCTACCAGCAGGTGTAAACAAAAGCCAACATTTCTAAGTTACAAGTCGAGGCTTGTTTGTGTGTAACGCCACCAGCACCATGGAAAATATAACACGTGCATTATACACATTACAAATGATGCATGAATATTAGGCAAAGAAGTCATAAAATTCCCTTACCTGAGATTGGGCCCTGAACATCAGCAGCAGGTCCATGCGCTCCTCATCAGATAACTTGGACCTGCCACAGGGAACTCTGGCTAGCTCCTCTCGACACTTCATGGTCTTGTTTTTACAGAAGAGGTCCACCACCAGGTTATCGTCGAGACCACTGACAGCACATTCATAAAAAGTCCCATTGAGCAGGGCCACAGAGAGCCACATTATAGGAGCCACGCAAGCCCCTGTAAAGATGCTCACTAACACTCTGAAGCATCCAAAGCATCTACCACGGGGACAAAGCTTCATGGGATTGAGGCAGCACCCGGTGTAAAGCCTCCACAACCTGGCGCTGAAGAACAGACCCAAGACCAGGAGCACAGCCGCAGGTCCAAGCAGGAATGTGAGCCCATAGGCAAAGTTCTGGTCATGGTTGCAGGGACACTGAAAGGAGACCATGGAGAAGACTCGCTCCCCGCCTATCGTCAGGAGGGCCATAAAACTGTAGCCAATTGTGGCTTTCTGGTTCATGAAGAAACGCAGGACGGTCTGGAATTTATCCATGGTACCAGTGAGGGATTTAGACGCGCTCCACAAGTAATAAAACAGAAAAGAAGAGAGAGTGGAATGAAAATGTGGACTGTCGAGCAACTGACATTTGCTAGGTCTTGTCTTGAAGACAAAAACAGTGCCCCTCCCTTTGGTTTGTGCTCTTCCCTTCAGACTCCTCCCTCTGTCCCTCGCCTACTCCTACCCACTCATTGCTTTTCATTCAGCAAATCTACACTTTATCCAAAGGGAAGTCACAAAATAGCTAACAGTGAAAGAGAGGCTGCAATATAGCATGTTCCAAATGAATACCACTAATCCTTGTATGTTTATGTTTGTGCTTTTCAGCTGCATCTGTGCCATGAAAATCCTGCATATCCAGTTTTGCTGATTACCTCCCCAAGTCTCTTGACAGTAATGCAGGCTTGTAAGCCGTGGTAGATTCTCTTTTACTGTTCTGCACTGATCACATTTAACTCATTCACTGCCACTGACGGCAATAGACGTCAAAAATTCATTTGAACCCTTTCTATTAGTTTAACATTTTTCCCACTTTTGTTAACAAGAGTATGAAAACCTTTTATTGTATTAGAACAGATATAAAATCTGTGATTAATTGTGAGTTAACTAGTAAAGTCATGCGATTAATTACGATTACAAATTTTAATTGCCTGACGCCCCTAATTTTTAATAATCTTTTCCTTATATATATATTAAAAAAAGATTATTAAGAATTTAAAAATATATTTAAAAAGAAAAAGAAAAGATTATTAAAAATTAGGGGCATCAGGCAAATAAAATTTGTAATCGGAATTAATTGCATGACTTCACTAGTTAACTCACGATTAATCACAAATTTTATATCTGTTCTAAATGTACAAAAAAAATCTAGGTTTTCATACTCTAGTTAACAAAAATGGAAAAATATGTTAAACTAATAAAAAAATACATTTTGACGTCTATAGCCGTCAATGGCAGTGAGTTAAAGGCAAGCACGCGGAAACCGCTCAAGCCAACCACTTTACACTTCCAATCTGTCAGTTATTCCCCACTTTTTAAAGTAAAAGAATCAGTTTCAGTCAGATGCATATACTGTAGTATGTTGACATAACCCACCTTTGCAAGTGTGAAATTTGAAACCAACATATCATGATGAAATCATGTATTTTGGCAAGGCATGCGAGGAAGGGAAACACGCAATCAGCATAATCATGCGAAATGACACCACTTCTATTGAATGTTTCCATACAAAACATACCATTGTTATAGCAATGCAGCCAGTCACCATCAGCAGCTCAGCAGAATGAAGACGGAAACGCATCCTCTCAGTGGTTTGTCTGTCGCAAGCCTCACAAGCGTGACCACTCAGACTAAGTGCCTTGTGGAAGGCTACTAATGTGAAATATCAGCAACACATACATAAGAAATGCATTATGGCACAAACACTCAATAGACATATTCCAATTGTGCCAACCGGTCCAGAAAGGATCACAAATACAGTGCTTATTCTTATTTGGCTGTTTATTCAAAAGTCAATTTTCTGTGTTATGTCTGTGAAGTACTATGACCTCTTTCGTCCAGTGGTTTAACCCACCAACTCTGTACACCCAGTAACAAGTGACTAACATGAAATTATAGTCAAAAAGTAGGTTCAAGTGTTTATTTGAATTGAGGCAAAGGTTTTTATTCCTAAGTACAAAGCACATTTAATATTAAAAGTTCAAGTACCACTTATTGTCACAACCACCTAAGTGGGGTGAAATTCTTTCTCCGCATTTGACCCATCCCCTGAGAAGAAAAATCCGCTTGTTAAAACGGCTCACCTGTTTTCTGTGTTTGGTCATGTAACGTTTATGAGTTGAGCCCTTTAGCCATGAAGTCAATTTTTAGTCAATAGCGTGTGGCAATATCGCGACACTTACATGGATAAAAGGGGACAGATTTTGCTACTGAATTCATATTCCATAATGGCTGTATTAATCAGACTACCGTGTTTAGACTAGTGGTGTTGATAGAACATACTAGAAATAAAGAAAATATTTGATTTGACTTCTCCTTTAAAACTGCACTTAACTATATATATATATTTTTTTTTTAACCTTATTCAATTAAAATGTATTGCGCATAAATACAATTTTAATAAACTATATACCCCAATACATTTGGAAAGTCAAACCTGTATTTAAATGTTAAATACAACTACATTTAGCAAAAATATTGTTCAGGATTCTTTTTAAGCTGAAGCTACTGCAACTTTAAACACAGCTTGAACATTCAATTCAGTGATACTTTCACGTACCACTAGAGCGCATGTGTCAAACTCAAGGCCTGGGGTTGTTTCCTGCATTTTTATTGATTTATTTACAATTATCCCCCCCACCACCACCACCACCACCAAATTCAATTCAATTCTCTGTTATTATACATAAGAATCAATTCCTGAGACACTTGTGTCAATGAAATGAAACGGTGATGTGACTATACAGTATTTTTATGGTTTTCATAGCCATAAGGGCCTATGAAAAAACAACAACTATAATGTAAACTGAGACAAAAATAAGTTTTAGGAGCCCACACGAAACCACAATTTGAGAACTACTCTAGGCTGGTTTTATATCTATTTGTTCTCCATGTGACCCTCAAAGTACACCAGATTGATGCATTTCAATTAATACTGAAAAAAAATTCTAAAATTTACTGTGGATGGGCACTTAGAGACCACCTTCCCCCCCGATCGTGTCAATGTGCAACCCCCACCTCATCAACTATAGTTGTGCCATGCCCTCAGGGGGTGCTATTGAAATATTTTTGAAATGATAATGAAAATAAATTTGCTCAATAAATTTCATTTCTACAATGAGTCAGATGGATTGGCCCACGCTGTTGTCATATGCATAAAATACGATCAAAGCCACCAAAATCCCGTTGCGCCAAAACTTAGACCTGCTTTTAGCTAGTCTAAAACCTGACCACTGTCATGTTTGGGTTCTGTTTTCTTTGTGTGTCTCCCTTGGTCTTGTCTAAGTGTAATCTTACCCTTCCTCATGTGAACCAATCAGTGCCCTCAGCCACTTGTGTCTTGCCCCAGGTGTGTGTTGCTGTGTCGTTAGCGTCTGTGTTTTTAGTCTCCTGTCTCCCCTCTGTCTGTGTTGGTTCATTGTCTTTTCCCATGTCATGCTGCCCGTTTTTGCCTTGTTGTCCCCCCCCCCATGTTTTGTTTTACCTTGTAGTTTGGAAGCTCGCTTTTTGTTTTATAGAAATTAAAATCCCTTTTTTTCATCATTTGCTGCATCCTTGCCTGGCTGTTTTTGCTCCCTGCATCTGGGTCCTCCAACAAACCGCACCCGTTCTGACAACCACATTACTAAATGAAACAGTGGCATGTCATCGAATACGCCGGAACATCCATCGAGGGGTAACGCAGTCGGCCAAGTTCCCAAACATGGTAAACTAAACTTTTTAGAATTCAAAATAAAATAATTAAAAAGTATTCATATATGGTATATCCTTACTGATCTAAACAAGCCTTTTACAAACATAGTCAGTATTTTGGCAAATGTAAGTCTAAAATGGACTACCCATCTGACATCCGTCCTCATAATCCCATCCCGCCTTCATCCACAAAATTAAGAACAGCTGGATTATCTGCAGGTGACTCAACTGATTTAACTGAGGCCATTCGCATCATCCCAGTCTCCATATACTTGTGTAATGTGCTGTAGTAGTGGTCTTTGGTGCTGAACTTGTAGAGCATGGAGATCTTCGCCCAATCTTTGTTGGAAGGAGTGATGACATGTCGGGGCGTTGTCTGTTTGAAGAAACTTTCCAGGTTTCTCTCTGCTAGTTCTTTGGCATGTATCATGCTGTAGGAATCCATGAGGTTGCTCTCCTCCTGAGAATAAACCCTCCAGAATTTTAGCTGCAGGTAGCTGACGGGCGAGGTGCATCGGGCCAAACAGGTCAACAAAAGGTTGGACAACATGACAGATGCAATCAACAGCCAGCCAATGATCTGTGACACAAGACACAATATGTAGAACAAGAGGAAATTGAAATAATTACATGGAGCTGTCAGACACAAGGCACTGTTACTGCAAATATCATAGACAACTCAAATTGTTTCAAAAGTGCTATTTTGTATTTGTTATATATTTAAAATAGGGTGTCAAAATTAGTGCGTTAATTTTGACTTAAAGTTCTTTAACACCACAAATTTTTTAAAGTGCGATTAATGACCGCCCCTTCTGTACTAGGGGAATTCCAGGTGCAATGCAGCAGAGACGTTCATGTCAAAATTTAGCAGTAATACATTTAATAATAATAATGCATATATCTGTGGAGACTGGGGTCAAGTTGTATTTTAC
Source organism: Vanacampus margaritifer (assembly GCF_051991255.1). Lineage (NCBI taxonomy): Eukaryota > Metazoa > Chordata > Actinopteri > Syngnathiformes > Syngnathidae > Vanacampus > Vanacampus margaritifer. The sequence goes on along the minus strand of NC_135440.1, from coordinate 10,710,132 downwards.
AATTTTTAAAATGTGCAGAATTTCACAAGTTACTTTATGTTGAAGATTAGATAGCTATTAATATGAAAAGAAAAATGCGTTGAGAAAATGCAATTATGCCAGAAAAATGACCTCAATACAAATCAATATCACACTCGTTTTTTACAGTACAGTACATATTTTTTATTTTAACTCAATGTTATGAATTATGAAATTGCTGTATCAATGGCTAAAAGAGCATGCAAACTAGAACAGATATAAAACTTGCGATTAATCATGAGTTACCTATTAAAGTCATGCGATTAATTACGATTAAAAAAATTAATCGCCGGACACCCCTAATTTAAAGTATTATTATTTTCTCAAGTATTGTTTTTTTCCATATACTTTTGCATACACTGTACTGCAAATCCTCATGTTTCAAGGATGAAATGCCATTTGATGCTGAGCAACGCTTTGGAGTACATGAAAACTGACCTGTGAGTGAGCCCTGAGGGTGAGCAGGACAGCTTCTCTGTCACTGACACTGCTGCCTCTCCCACAAGGGAACCTGTGGAGTTCCTTTCGACACTCGACCAGAGAAGTAGAAGTAGCACCTCGGCAGAGACGCTCACTGTAATCACTCACATTGACACCTGTCATTGCGCACTCAAAGTAGCTCCCGTTTAGCAGAGCCACGGCTATCCAGCTGGATGGTGCCACCAGGGCTGTGGTGCTGATCTGAAAGATTATCTTCACACAGTGACACATCCTCTTCCAGCAAGACAAATCGGTCCCACGTTGGCAAAACCCTGTCATCATCTTCCACATTTTCTTGCTTAAGATGTAAGCCAGCAGTAGCAGAGCCAGAGCAGGTACCAGCAGGAACACCATGCCGTACATGAAGTTCAGCTCATTGCAGGGACATCTGAAGAGCACCGAAGAGAAGATCTGCTCTCCTCCAGCTGTCAGCAAGGAGACTAACCCAAAACCGAGGTTAGTCTGTTTGTTGGCAATCTTCAGAACAGTATTAAACTTATCCATCTCTGACTGCCGTGTGTTTTTTTTTTTTGTATGAATAAGAGTGTGGCATCACCACTCAGTCTTCTTCCTCCACCCTCTAAAACCACCAACACCCACAGGTGTCAGCTATCTAGCAATGGGTTATTCATGGGTATATAGTTACAGCAACGTTACAATTCATGATCAAATGTTGTCACAGGAAGTTTGGATGAACGTAAAGCAAGGTAATAAACATAAGTGGATATAGAAGTATTAGCTCCTCTGCAGAGGTGCACCGTGCACTTACAACAATTTTATAGAAAATTATCCATAAACAATGCCCTTCCTACTATGCCTTTGTCATTAATGTTTTGTTGTGGGTCAGTCAAGTTTAAAAATATATATATATTTATTTATTTTTCTTTTTTTATCGTCTGATCATCAATTGGCCAAGAAAACAAATCATATGACGAGACCAGCTCCATTGATTATTTTTATTTAAAGTTACTGATAAATTATTGTTTACAATAATTGAATATTTTGTTGTTTCAAGTCTGACGATAATCTTATGCAAATGTTCCAAACCTGTTTTGTGCTTTTATTCGAGTACTGAATCTTTTTGTTGTTGTTGTTGTAATTTTACTCCAATCCGTAGAGGGCGCTGGTTTGTTCTTACGGCGTAGTTGCAAACTGACGCCTACCCACAAAGAAGCATATGAATTGAATCGCGACAGATTTTTTGTTCTATGCTGAACACATTGGACACTAACGATTACATTATTTAAGTGTATTTAGCAAATAATCCGAACCGACAGTTTATTTCGTTTTACGTGCAGATTGAGCATCTCTATCTGAAGTCAGAAAGATCAAAACATGGCAGAAAACACAGGTAAGGGCATTGGTTAACATTAGCCAGTTAGCAAGTCGGAGGAGTTGAACTAGCATTTCAACTTGGATCTAATCCTTGAAAAGATAGACTTCGATACTATTTATCAGTCCTCTGAATAACATTGTGTATTTGATCGCCAATGTTACCGTTTTCGAAACGAAAACAAATATGTGTTATAGTATGCAGAGCTCTTTAGCTCCGTAGCAGTTCTGCACCTCGTCAGTTTTCACCTTCGTCGTTTGCTGCCCTACCAAATGTTTTTAAGAATATTTGCAAAGATGAAACTACTTGCCGGCAACCTTAAATACTTAACAGAGCAATTTGGAGCGTCTCCCACAGAATATAAAATCACCTGGAGCCAAAACCATTTTGACATCTAAAGTAATGATAACACTGCGTACCTCGTTAAAAAAAACTTGTATTGGTAAAAACAAATATAATACTAACTAAACTAATAATGAAATTATAGCGTTTCACGTTTTTGAAGATGGTTCATTGCTAGAGAAAAGAAAAGCATGTACGACTCTGATTGGTCATTCGCGAGTCATTCACTTGGCGTGGTTCTTGCCTAGCTTCAGCCCCTTCTGTGTCTTTTCACGAAGTTTTTATTTTGTTTTGCCACCGAAGATAGGCTGCTATTGGCATTACCGACCTAACCTGCTGTTATCGGCATTACCTGCCTGACAATAACCATCAGAGCATATAGGCTTTTGTCAAAAAATTTAGTTAAAAATTATTTTAAAAAATACTTTCTGAGTGGGATTCGTACCCGTGACCTCACACTTATGTGGTGAACGCGTTAACCTCGATAGTACTATGGGATTCGTACCCGTGACCTCACATTTATGTGGTGAACGCGTTAACCATGATAGTACTAAGTGGCGAGTTGCTGGTCACAGCGAAATATCCACTTCGTTTCAAATAACTGCTTCTGCTTTACGTCATTATTTTATCACATGCAGTCAACTGTAAGCCTGACTATAAAGGACAATGCTTGCAAAATAATAGCCATTAAAGTATTTATTTTACCTGGTATATGTTTTGCTCCTTTAAGACGGGGGGTTGGTGGCATTCGTGACGTACTATATTTTGACCGCAAAAAATAAATAAAAATGCTTTATTTTAGTGTTACAGAATCAACATAATCTTCAAATGAAGAAAAAATAACAAATGTAAAATCGAATACTAATTGAAGACCCTTTATGCTGTACGCTGATTCACAGCGACTGTCCTTCCCAAGCCCAGATAAAAATGGAAGAGGGTGCATCGAGTGTAAAAACCGTGCCTAGCATATCATGCGAGTCACTCGCTGTGACAACCCCAGACAGGGAAAAGCCAATTGTCCCTTTTTCTTCTTCGTAAAAAGCCCTTGGGCATTACTTATTTTGCAAAGACATAGTGAGCCATACCAGATGGATGAAGGAGTCATTTGCAGCTCTGGACTACGGGTTGCCTTCCTTTGTTACTGTAGGTGTAGGTTCAAACTTCATAGGCATTTATCGGGTTCTTTGTGATGACACTAAACAACGCAATATAGCCATTTCAGGTTGATTTGGATGAAAACGATACATTAGATTGATTACATCAAGACAAGCAACCGTAATTTTGCACTTTTTGACACATTTATTCTTTCTGATCAGAGCAAAACGAGGCCAAGCATGACAACTCGTCACCTGGAATGACAGACCACGAAAAAGAAATGGCAGCCAGTGCATATGAATCGTTTATGGTGAGTGTTCACATTTAAATTTTAATGAACCATTGGAGTGGATCCTGCTATTCGCAGGGGAATAGAGACCAGGTCAACATGTAAATAGTAAAAATCTGCATATAATTGATGCCTATTTTAAAGGTCTTTTGGGTCGAGGCCAGGGGGGGGACTCTTTTTTTTTTTTTTTTAGTTTTTTTTTCTCCTTTTTTTTAACCTCAAAATTTTTGGGGAATTTTAGTTTTTTTTTCTCCTTTTTTTTAACCTCAAAATTTTTGGGGAAAAAGGGATAAACCTCATAAGTGTTTTCTATGGGGGGAAAATCCAAATGATTGAGATATCTGAACTTTTTTCTTTTTTTTTTTTAATATGTATTTGATAATTAAGTTAGAGCCTTTCTCTCTCATTGTGGCTTGACTGCCACAATGATGAATATTGGCAATATTATTTGGCTTATATCGACCATTATTTCAGTAAACTTACATTTACTCAACTCAGGATTTTTATTGAGCATTATGGCATAATTTGATATTCGGAGGCATTCCAACATGTATTTAACTACAAACGTGCGCCAATGATACACTTACTCTGTGACATCATCGGTTTAGGTTTGCAGATAGATGACTGTGACTGAGTGAGTCACTGTATGATACATTCATGAATGAGCCTGGTCAATGGATTTGTGCTAATATAAAAAAGCTAAGTCAGAATCTCATGTTAACCAATTTGAAAAATAAAAAATTGAGTTTTTCTGTTACATCTTTGGCTTTGAATGGAATGTAACGTATTCCTCAATCAGATCATCATGCCTATACTGTTTTCGCAGGCTGGAAAATACGACGAGTCTTTGAGACACCTTGAAGCTCTGCATGAATTAAATAAAGAGGACTACAAGATCGCTTTGAATAAAGCTATTGTAGAGTTTTACAAAAGTGGTCAGACTACCACAGGACACCTTAAGCAAAGCCTAATGGCAATGAAGACCCAGGTAAGTGATTGTGGATCCATATTTCTTCAGATCCTTTCAGCTTATTATGTTAACTTAACATAACAGCACTTTTTGCCTCTGGAAATCATCCAGGTTCACACAGCCACCGAAGATGTCGATGGGTTGGATGATGTTGAAAATAGTTTGTTGTACTACAATCAAGCCATTATCCACTATCATATGCGACAATACTCAGAAGCAATTTCTATTGGAGAGAAGCTCTATCAATTTCTGGAACCGTTTGGTATGTTGTGGTGAAATGGCAATACGATTTCATGTGTTTTAAAATGTTTGCGATATGTAACGTAACGCTATTATCGAGTCGTGCTTTGTAATGTCGACATCCAGTTTGGCATGGAGTCATTCTGTTATTTGTCCTAGAAGAGAAGTTTGCTCAGGCTGTGTGTTTCCTGCTGGTGGATCTGTACCTGCTCACGTTCCAGCCAGAGAAGGCCCTCCACCTGTTGGCTGTGCTCGATAAGCTATCGGTACAAGGAAGCAACAAGAACGGCAAAGGAGAGGTACTCAATTTAAAAATTGAAAGTCACAACTTCATAATTTTTCTAATTAAAGTGGAACTCAGATGCAAAGTATTCAGTAGTCTATCTGACTAATGAAATATTATGCCCACCCATCCCTGGTTGATAGCTTTAATGCTAACATTTGTAGTATTGTGGAAGGGTCTGAATGCTGTAAAAAAAAAAAAAAGTTCTATAAGCTTTAACTACGTTTTTTTGATTCCAGAACAACAAAAATAGTGGGAACCAGAAGGCAGAGTTTTCAGCCATGATCGAGGCAGCTAAATCAAAGATGCACCAGGTATGCTAGCCAGAGGAGCGCTAGGCTAGCCTCCATAATGACTCCTCTTCTCCCTTTACAGTACAAAGTCAGAGCCTACATTCAGATGAAATCCTCCAAAGCGTGTAAAAGGGAAATCAAGTCAGTGATGAACACCGCAGGAAATGTGAGTCTCTTTCTTATTATCACACTAGCCAGAACATTATCTGTTGGTCTTGTCACAATCAATGTTGTAATCACTAGAGTACACTTTGAGGTCACTATTTTCTAGCTGCTAGCGCGCTAGCTTCTCTCCTAGCTCTGGAGTCCATTGAGAGTCTGTGGCAAAGAGACAGTCTAATGTGTATTTATTTCCTGTAGTAAAAGCACAGGTGCTTGACATTAAGGAACACATTATCAAGATTTGTAAAATGCTTGAATTTTGATTTGAAGTAATCAGGTTGGCTTAATAAAAGAACTATATGACTGAATCGTTTAACTCGTTAGACAGGGAAATAATGCATATATTAAAAAACTAACCGTTTTCCTGTACTTCTAGCTTCTATTACGAAATTGTGTTTGTTTACAGATACTATACTGTACTAGTATCACTTAACATGTTAAATAAAATACAGGGGTCCTCAGTTTACGGTGTTCCCAACATTTTGAGGTGAGGGTTGGCGTACAATAGTTGTATAGCGGCGTAAGAATGCGTCTTGTGACACAAGAAGGCACACCAGGTCACCACTGTACTTCCTTTGTTTAATTAGTTTTATATTTATGGTTCAGATGTGTTGTTTTTATACAAATATTTACTGTATTTTGACTACAGAGGACCCCTGCATACTCGTGGTTTGGCACCTGTGGATTAGCATATATTTTTTGGGGTTTGTTTTGGGTTGGGTTCCCCTTTTCCCCTACATATTAACTTAGTTTTTTGAAGAATTTGGGGAGTTTTAAAACTTGCTAAAACCCCACCCACCCTGTCTTTGCTCTTATTCCTGTTCCCGGTCAGTCTGCACCATCACTATTTCTTAAGAGCAACTTTGAGTATCTGAGAGGGAACTACCGGAAAGCAGTGAAGCTGCTCAACAGCTCCAACATAGCAGAACACCCCGGACCCATCAAGACAGGTGACTGTGACTGTATTTGGCCTCTTCTGACTCCCTTTGTCTGCTAAGCTTGGATTTATTGTACATAACGAAATTGTTTTAGCATCTGTGTTATATGAATCTGCATTTTGGCTTTTTTTTTTTTTTTAATTCTCTTCTGTCCCACCCAGGCGAATGTGTTCGGTGTATGTTCTGGAACAATCTTGGCTGCATTCACTTTGCGATGGGGAAACATAATCTTGGCATTTTCTACTTCAAGAAGGCATTACAAGAAAATGACCACACTTGTGCACAGCTCGGAGATGGCGGCAATGGGCAAGGTGAGTCAAAGAAAGTTGGTTCAGTTGGTATATTTATATATTCGAGGTTGCAACGGCGGTCAATGATTGTGTATGTAACACTTCTTCTACTTTGTAGCAAAGAAATTTACAGGTATCCCCATGTGTGCACTGCTAGCCAACAAACGCTATGAGCTTCTGTATAACTGCGGCATCCAGCTGCTGCACATCGGCAGGCCTCTGGCCGCCTTTGAGTGTCTGATTGAGGCGGTGCAGGTTTACCATTCAAACCCTCGACTGTGGCTGCGGCTTGCGGAGTGTTGCATCTCGGCTAACAAAGGGGTACGTCAAATCAAATTGCCATCATTTCCTTTGGGATTAAGTAGCTGTTTAACCCGACTTTTCAATTCAATTCAATTTTTTCAATTTCATTTTTTTTTATTCTTTAAAAAAAAGAAATACAAAGAGGACAGAATCTGCCCCTGATCAACACAAAATAAATGACAGCAAGCAGGCAAAATGCTTTCAATGTAACAATTAAACAAAATAATTCAACAGCATGACCTTGTGCTATATATATATTTTTCCAATTATTGTGCTTTTATACGCTCCAAAAAAAAAATACAAATAGACTGAGATTATTTAGTTTTATAATCCAGAAACTGACACCTTGAGTTGAAATATGTCGTTGTTTTTGTTTTGTTCTGTATGTAGGTTTGGGGAAAAATATCTGTTCGTCTTAATTTGTACACACTTTCCCTTTTTTTTTAGTTTGATTTGCATGCTAATTGATACAATTTCATGATGGGCTTTGTACATTATTTTAAGGCGGTTAAACTCCATCAATTCATTAATTTCATGTTTTTTTTAAGAGTGAATATATGTGTGTCATGCCTTTTGAAAAAGGATCATATTTAATATGGGTAATACCTTTCCCTAATTTGTCATTGAGACCCTTTTTGTTGTCTTGCAGGGTTCAGAACAGGAAAGCAAAGGTTTACCTTGTAAGAAAGGCACTGTTCAGTCAGTTGTCGGACAGGGATACCATCGCAAGATTGTGTTGGCATCCCAATCCATGCAGAACACCATTTACAGGTTAGTACTAGAGCTCACTATATCATCTTTAATCATCGAATAAAATAAAACAAAATACACACGCGACTTGACCATTTAAACACAATTTTCTTGGTGATCTTTTTTTGATTGACTAAATTGCTCTGTGTGGCAGTGAGGGCCAATCAGCAGCCATCCCAGTAGCCAGTATGGAGTTTGCTGCCATTTGCCTAAGAAACTCTCTGCTGCTGCTGCCTGAACACCAACAGCAGGACGTCAAGATGGAGAACAGCTCCAAGAGCTCAAGTCAGTCCGGAAGCACCGAGAGCGGCAGCGAGAACAGCGATGCCTGCAGGTTGGACATGCGCACACCACGCATACTACAAAAAATTTAGAGAAATAGAAGCACAAATATTACAAAGTCTGATTAGCTGTGTGCAGCAAGTTTTGGATCGGATTTCTTTTGTTCTTATTCCAAACCTAAAGATTGAATTTTGATTGACAAATTGACATTACATTTTCTGTTTAGGCTGTTTTATTTTGCCAGACGGACACTTGTGAAAAAGAAAAACGAAAACAAGCTACAGCGAGAAATGATTGGTACATTTTGTTTTATGTGGGGATTCCCCTACAGTTGTAGCGACATTGCATACACTCTAAAAACAGTTCGGTCAAAAGTAACCAAATTTTGGATCAAAACTGGACCAATCCACTTAATGGGTCAATTTGACCCAACTTTCTGGGTCATTTTATACAAAATGACCCAAGAAAAGGATCTGACCAATATTTATGAGTTGTTTTCCACTAAAAGGCCCATTTCTTGACTCAAAGTTGGGTCAAATTGACCCAAGTAGAGGATCTGTCAATTTTTGACCTGTTTTGAGAGTGTATGATCATTTTCCGAGTAGCAAATATCCAGTGTAAAAAAAATAATAAAAAAAAACATGACTGTGACATGAAGTGATTTGTTTGATGTTTTGTGCAGCCTCGCTAGTGTGAAACGTGGTAATCTGATTGATATTGTGTTTATGGAATGTAAGTTAAGCAGCAGAATTGACCCGTTTTCATCCACCTTGGTGAGCGGCCATTTTGTCACTTGCTGTTGACTGAAAAATGACATCACAGTCGCTCGGGGCTCGGGTAACGACCGATCACGGCTAACCTGTTTTCTGAGTTTGGTCATGTGACGTTTGCGAGCTGAGCCATGTCAGTTGACAGCAAGTGGCAAAATGATTGATAGAAATTTGTGGATTTTGCTGCTTAATATTCTACATAGTTATAATATTAATCAGAATACCTGCACAGTTTTTAGACTAGTTGGGCTGCATAGAAAAAATTGTTTTACTTTGATGAACATCATCTGTCTTGCAGTGGGAAAGGTCAGGAGGCCGACAGGTTGCTTTCTGCGGCGCCGTCATCTCCTCTCAGAAAGCAGGAAGTGGAAAACCTCAGGTAATTGCACTGACGTGACGCATCCGCACCTTTGGCTGTTCAAGCAAACACAGGAGTGATGCCATGTTTAATGTGCAGGTGCTCCATCTTGGCGTGTAGTGCCTACGTGGCCTTAGCACTAGGAGACAACCTGATGGCTTTGAATCACGCCGAGAAGCTGCTCCATCAAACCAAGGTGTCAGGATCGCTCAAGTAAGTTCTGTCGAAGTGCTCCCGGACCTCAAAACCCAACCGCCGTTGACTCGCGACTTGCATCCCCGCCGCCTTCAGGTTCCTCGGTCACCTCTACGCGGCCGAGGCCCTCATTTCGTTGGACAGGATCTCCGATGCCATCGCGCACCTCAACCCGGAGAATGTCGTCGACGTGTCAATTGGGGTGCTGACCAGTGAGCAAGACCCAGGTGTGCTGTGTTTCCCTGGCTCATGAATTTTTTTTTAAAAGTCATTAAAATGCTATTGTGAAAATTAAGCCTTAATTGGCATTGAAAAGCATTCAATACATTGCCCAGAAGCAGGAATTAAATTAAAACACCATTGCTAGGCTGCCGGTTAGCAGTTAGCGCCGAGCTAGGTTGATAAAGCCCTCAAACGGGCCGACAGGCAAGTATATGCCCGCCTTGGCACTTAGTCACATAAGGCATATTTTATTAGACAACTACTTTGTCTAACATTGGGTTCGTTTCTGGCTCGTTTGCAGGTGAGCTTCGTTACTAATGCCAATGCGCATCGGAATTAAACTTCAAGTGAAAGGCAAACAATGTTGTCACTATAACACAGTTCAACAATAATAAATATGATAAGAATATGGAGACCGGGGCCTAGTTGTAATTTACAATGAACAAAATGGGCAGGAATCAATTAATTACATCATATTTCAATTAATTTGCTCTTAATTTGAAAAATTTACTCTTTCTGTCACCAATGTCCAACATGAAATGCTAATGCCACTTGGTGGCAAAAAAACAACACAAATCTGACTTGATGTTTTACACTTCTTTTAGCTTAACTACAAATAACTTTATAAATCACTTCAAAATTAACTACCAATGAACTAAAAGATACCGTAGTTGCATGAGGTAAACGTACATAAACTTTAGAAAGTGTAGCCAAACAGTTTTGCACACCCTCTTAAAACTGGGCTTGTGGCTCTGTTCAGAAATGACCGGTTGCATTCAAATTCATCCTAAATGAGAGTCAGCACACAGTCACCATTTAATGTCCCGATTAACCCAAAATAAAGTTCAGCTGTTTACAGTACAATTTACAGTTTCTAAAAGACTTCTCTTTTTTTTTTTTGGGAGTTGTACAGGTTATTTTTTTATGAATGTTGGGTGAACTGTTTTGAAATAATTCATCTTGGTCTTCATTTTTAAAATATCTTTAACCCGGCACGTTTTAACAGATCCGGAAATTTTTGGAATCAATTTTAGTATAAATTTTAAGCATTTTAAGCATTGTCTACCAAATTTGAAGTACATCTTGTTTTTCTCAGCAGGTTCTGATAAAGGAGACGAACCCGTCGAATCTTGTGAGTCCATTTTAGTTCTACCCAAACAAATCCAAAAATAACGCAGAATCCTCATAGTTTTAAGGCAGCATATGACACTGACTGGCCATCGTGTGTTTGCAGCAGGCAAGCAGACTCCGCTTTGTTACCCCAGCAGTGTGACTTCAGCTCGGGCCATGATGCTCTTCAACCTGGGCAGCGCTTACTGCTTACGAAGCGAATATGACAAAGCCCGCAAGTGCCTTCAGCAGGTAACCGCAGTTGGCGGTCACATTGCATCCATTGGTCGACATTATTCTTAACTCATTCACTGCCATTGACGGCTATAGCCGTCAAAAATTCATTTTAACTCTTGATATTAGTTTAAAATTTATTTTCCATTTTTGTTAACAAGAGCATGAAAACCTAATTTTTATTTTTTTTACATTTAGAACAAATATAAAATTTGTGATTAATCGGGAATTAACTAGTGAAGTCATGCGGATTTTTAAAAAAAAAAATTAATAGCTTGACGCCCCTAGTTTTTAATAATCTTTTCTTTTTTTTTAATCGCGTCAGGCGATTGTAATTAATTGCATGACTTCAATAGCTACAATATTTTATTTCTAGGTTCTCATACTCTTGTTAACAAAAGTGGGAAAAAAATGTAAATAGAAATAGTTCAAAATAATTTTTGACGTCTATAGCCGTCAATGGCAGTGAATGAGTTAAAAACCCTAGTGTGATATCCAAGTCATTTTGGAATTTTCTCAATTATTTATTTGTTTTTGATGCCCTTTATGGATAATAAAAGAAATAATCGTTTATGTTTATTTTAAGGAAGGACTATTAAAAATTAGGGGCGTCAGGCGATTACAATTTTTAATCGTAATTAATTGCATGACTTCACTAGTTAACTCACGATTAATCACAAATTTTATATCTGTTCTAAGACACACAAAAAATGATAGGTTTTCATACTCTTAACAAAAGTGTGAAAAATTTTAAACTAATAGAAATAGTTCAAATGAATTTTTGACATCTATAGCCGTCAATGGCAGTGAATGAGTTAAAACAAAAATATGGAGTTGGTGTAGTTATTTACTTGCCTGACTTCTACGTAAGCATCATGGGGTTTTGTCTCCAGTGTTTATTTTATTCCTCTTTGCCAGTGTACTGTAGTTTGTTCATTTAATTCCCACATATACAATATAGCTTCCCCATGTTATGCTTCTCAAGATTAGATTGTTCAGATGAACGTACACTTCATGTTTGTTGTCTTTCTCAGGCTGCCTCGATGGTGAACACGAAGGAGATTCCACCTGAAGCCATCTTGTTGGGAGTCTATTTGGAGCTACAGAATGGTCAGTTGCCACCTCCAATTCTAAAACAAAAAGCGTCTGTGAACGTGACAAAATTATTTTTCCCCGTGCAGCGATTTGGTACAGTTATAGTAACGATTTTTTATGTGAAGACACTGATCATGTTAATGGTTTCTGACACTAATCAGGAAACAGATTAATATCAATATGTAACACTTTATTTATTTATTTTATCTCTGCTAATAGTCACATTTTCAATCACTTCTACAAAATTCCTAGGAAATCACAATGTCCTATCATTAGTTAGTTATTTTTAGAACAGGGCTACTCATGTGGTCCTTGGGTGCTACCTGGTGCCCGGGACCACATTAGTGGCCCCTGGCTTCATTCAAATAGTGACATCTAAGGAAAGCTGAACCAGGGTTATTATAGTTGACAAAAACTAATGGGAAAAAAAATAAATAAATAAAATGCTTTTAAAAAATGAAAACTACCAGAAACTTAAGTTCACATTTATAAAACTATAATTATGGCGAAAATGTACTTGTTTTTGTCAATATCATACATGAACTTTTGGGGTTCTTTTCAAATGCATTTATTTTGGTATGACTGTTCGGCTATACAAAACAAGGAAGGTCCAATAGTCATTTGGGAATTTTTATTAAAAAAAAACACACACACACTAAACAAAGCATTTTCATAAAAATAAAAACAAACTTGCTCTAAAAAACAACTAACTGAATTTAAAAAATGATTACAACTAACTGAATAAAAATAAATAAGTCAAAGCAAAATAAAAACTAATTATAAGGAAAAATCCCAAACTCTGGATTTGTGTTATGTAGCCAGGATTTCCGCACGTTTTTGTGCCGAGGCCTGTTGAAAATGCGAGCGAGGCCTCAAAACTCATCACCTGTGTCCACGTCTTCAGGGAATACTCAGCTGGCCTTGCAGATCATCAAGCGCAACCAGCTGCTGCCCACGGCGGTCCAGAGGGTGTCGCCAGATTCCCGCAAGAAACCCATGCATCCCATCCAGCTCCCCTCGCCGTTCACACAAGTCCAGCGTAAATGAGCCGCCATACTCACGTTGACCCCATTAGACCACCGACACGCGCACTCTGAGGAGCTTTGCTATTTATTATGCTTCTTGCCTCAGCATCAGGAGCTGTTTGAAATGCAAATCGGACTGCTGGCCGATGTGAGAAGTGATCATGAACTGAGGCCCGCTGAGGACATATTTTTAATTCATTTTGCCTGTAGGTCCGAATCACAAAATAAAATTTTATTTACTATATGATGACTATATGCGACTCTTTATTTCATGTTTTACACTTGTTTTTTCTGTTCTCATGTTGCAAGACTGTGTTTTATTAACTGTAACTCATACATTTGTCAGTGGATTAAAATCAAACTTCATAAGACATATCTCTCAAAAATGATAATTTAGACTAGCTGCACATTATAGTGTCCGTATGGCCTGGGAACAAATTATGGTCAGTGAAATTGGTTTGGGGGAAAAAAACGCATGCAATAAGGGACTACTGTGGCAACTTTGGCATATCTTAACTTTGCCTAAATGCAAGCCACAACATTGCACAGCATAATACTTTCCAAGCCTGTGAAGGAATTTGAAGGAATTTTGTCCTCTTTGCGTGTTCCAAAAATGAAGATAGGTTTAATGTAAGAAAAATACACCTTTTGCAAAAATGATTTAATAAAAAACAGTCTCTGGACATACAACAGCTTCTGATTTCATCACTTAAAGAACGTGGAATTTCAGAGCGTCAAATGTGCTCTTCTACTGTACAATAGCTTCTTATAGTTAAAAAGACCTCCTCCTTTTCATTTGTAGACTAAACATACTCTGGTACTTTTCCGTCAGCAGATGGCGTAAACAAGGTCAGGTGGATGTTTTTGAGACAGAATGTGTTATATAGTTGAAGGATTTTCCCATAGCAAAATCTCACAAACAAGTTGAACCAAATTTACAGTGGCCGTGACTGATGAAGAAAGTAAAGTGTGTGTGTGTGTTATTTCAAAACTAATTCTGTTTTCATGACCGAGATGTGCGTGTACAAATAAAACAAGGAATTTTGGACCAATCAGTGTATACCAGCCAAAGGAGTATGTGTGTGTGTTTTTGAGACAAATTCTGGTTCAAGGGCTAAATGTGCTTTCGCACAAAACGCTGAGAAGGAACTTTTTTAGACTAAATAATATGACCCAGCTTAAGGCCAGACCATACGAGGTCGACATCATCTGCTCTGCTCAGGACACAAAATATGTCTTATAGGTTAATATGAAGAATTAAAATGTTCATAATGTGTAACAATAGTTGATATATGAAATTAGGTATTAAAAATGTTATAATATCTTTCACCTGCTACCATATTTTTGACCCATAACACAGTTAACCAAATTATTAGATAGACCCGTCTCTTTTCACCATCGCAAACTACAACCACAAAAATCAAAGGAGAAAAAAAGTGTCAAAACTAATTACAGGTATTACATTTACATTACTATAGTATACGTTTCCAGTGTTTCCTCACCTTTATTGAGCTAAGGCTTATTTTACAGTACACACATTAAGATTAAAAAAATATATATAGTATACATAATTACATGTATTTTGAAATAAAGATGGCGATGAGGGATGAACGTTTGTGACGCCAGCAAAAGTGGATTTCATGTCAGGGTTCGTTCAAGGTCTCAGTGTTGAACTAAACGTGCTAATCGTTCTCTAACCAGTCTTAAAAGACCATTAAGACAGTTTAGAGGACAATTAAAAAATGCCGCGACTTTTAACAAACCCTGACGTGAAATCAACACGCAAATGTTCGCCCTTCAGTGGAATACGCAGGCTCGAGTATGAATAAATCATCTGGGCCTGTCTTTCATTTACTTTATGTCTTTCATAGTTTTCAGATCAATTAAGTGTAATTGGGATTATTTCTCAGGGAAACATGACTGATCAGGGACTCTATTTTTTTTCTTTGTGTTCCATTTAAGTGCTATTTTGAAACGTTTTATAGGTTAATATTAATTCCATAAAAAATACGTTTGGCTTTGAATAAATGAAACGGACAAATTCTGCCAAGGGATTTTATGACAACTGTAAATATTGGATGTAGAAAAAGCACAGTATTAAGATTATGTGGCCTTAAATCTATCCAACTACTGTAGAAATCTACATAAGCACACATTCCATCCATTCATTTTTTATGGCGTTTATCCTCATTTGGGTTACGGGTGAGATGAAGCCGGTCCCAGCTGACTTTGGGCAAGAGGTAGGGTGAACCCTGGACTGGTCTCAACCATTCGCACCTTTTGAGGTGAAAAATATGCAATAGAAGGCCTGAGCCAAGATTCAAACCCAGAACATCTCCAAGCAGATATGCCGCTACTACTAATGCACATATTAATTTTGACAAGTCACAATTTCAAAATGTCTTGACTGAATCCAAAACAATCCAATTTAACTTGCTGCAACAACATTTGGTAGTAGAACTGGTGGACGAGTGAGAGAGACAACTAGCCACAGGTTAGTCAACAAGTTGAAAATGGCAACTTTTATTTTGGTGAAAAATACAGGCAGCAATTGACTGGCACGTGTGCCCCAAACAAGTGTGCCAAAGGACCGAGCCACGTGTAGGAGAGTGAAAATAGAACTGAACTGACTTAAGTTGAATTTACATCAACTTGACCGACCGCACCTGAACACAACCATTATTAACTCATTCACTGCCATTGACGACTATAAACGTCAAAAATTCATTTGAACTTATTTTTATTAGTTTTACATTTTTTTTGTCCACTTTTGTTAACAAGAGTATGAAAACCTAGATTTTTTTAATTGTACATTTAGAACAGATGTAAAATTTGAGCTTAATCGTGAGTTAACTAGTGAAGTCATGCGATTAATTACAATTAAAAATTGTATTTTATAATCTTTTTTTTTTTTTATGGCAGTGAATGAGTTAAATTGGTGACCAAGTCATCATGTTTCCCAAATACTCTGGTCAAGTAATAAGCAAACTTTCTATAGTTACAGTTTAAACACACCTCTATTTGGTCATCTTCAGCAAAGAAATAAAGTGCTTCTTATGCAACGATTGATCATTTATTCAAGTCATTGTGAATTGACCGACCATTTTAATACTAACATAAATCTCTCTCTCTCTCTCTCTCTCTCTCTCTCTCTCTCTCTACACGTTCAACAGATGAAGATTCACATTTATAAAGTGCTACAAAATATTTGTAACCTGGCACAAAGCGAACCTCGAAAGGAACCTCAACCTTTCCAGTCCCACGGGATGCAAAGGTCTCCGTCCTGCATAACTGAGTAGAAGTGAGAAGCGCAAATATGGAGGCCCGGCATGAGGGGCGAACGCTGCTCCGACAACTTTTCGCAGCAAAGAATCATCTGGCTGGAGGTGACGCTGGGCTCCTTGGAGAGACCCCGAAGAGAAAGACTCTGGAGACACATTTTCATCGCGGCCGCCTCTTCTGCTTGCAGCCTGCTCGGACGCACACAAAATCGGCCATTAATGAACCTAATGAAAAGAGTTGTGCTCGATTTAGAAATCCCGCTGAGAGGCGTTTCCTCACAATTTTTTACGATGCGTTCGTTGTCTGGCATTGGGCGCCTGACTCTGGAGGAAAGCCTGCAGCTTTGGCGGGTCACAGTTGTTCGGTATGATGAAGTGTCCCATCTCATGAAGACTGGGACTAGAGCGGCCCCTATCAACGATACCAAAGACAAATCACGTCTTCTTCATCAAGAAGGTCCGAGCTAACCATGAAGGGACAAATGACACCGTGTACTTTTCCAGTATCATGTTGAGCCCCTCAAGACTTCTGGGGTGGAGACAAAGCCTCTGCGTTATCAGATTGTTATGGAAGGCGTTAAGGGTGCCGTGGAGCTCTGCAATCGGCTGCACCGGTCCCAGCCCCTCGGCGGGAACCACCTGGATCCCACCCAGGAGGAGACTGATCCTCTCCTTCAGCCACTCGGTGCGCTGCTGCAGGACGCGGAAGGCGGGAAGTTGCTCAAACAGCTGCGAGGCATACGAGCAGAGCAGGTGAGCACATGGGGGGGGGCAACACGCTTCAAATGAGATGCAAGCGCATTACTTTGGTCCACTGATGATGAACATCCGTAGTTCCCAGCATGACATGCCCGGAGGCGTTCATCCCTGATTGGTCGGCGAACACAACAGCGTGGCCTGGAGGGTGACAAGGAAACGATCTGGTTTCATGTTGGACATTGTTTACATGAACAGTACATTTTCCTTTTCAAATTGAGAGCAATTGGTATTTGGAACATGAAACAACTTGTGGACTCCAGGCCATTTTGTTGATTGTGATTTGTGATTTACTACTCAACCATCCCCACAAATACATATACTTTTAATCACATTTATTATTGATAAATTGTTTGTGTTATAGTGACTCTGTTGCACAATGTTTGTATGTAAAATGAAGCATAAATGTTTTTACCATCAATTGTATTTAATTTTTTAAATGCCATTTAAGACCTTTATTTGAGCAAAATCCATCTAATGACTTTTAATGTTTTTTTTAATGACCCTGTGTAGTATGCAGGGTTTCCACTGTATACAGTTTATATCTTAAAAGCAGACGACATGAATTTCAACTCGTGCTATGACGGCCATTTCCCAAACAGATTGATGACATATTAAATAACAAAAACAGTTTTTTACCTTGTAGGTTGCGCATGGCCTCTGGATTCTGCACGGCCAGTCGATTCAGACTCTGAAGCTGAGAGCACCTGTGGGCCACTCCCCAACTGCGCTGCCACCTGCACATTGGAGCTGATGTTAAACTTGCTCAAGGCTGAAGCGTACTCATTCTTTCTCAAAATTAATTGAATGCCATCTTTTCCAAAATAACCCCCCCAAAAATGTATTTTGCCAGTTTGATGTTTTTTTTGCATTCAAAATAAAATGTGAGACAGGTCTGGACTGCTGGCAGGCCAGACGAATGCATGCACTCTCACTATGAAGCCACGCTGTTTTAACACGTGCAGAATGTGGCTCGGCATTGTGTGGCGGAAATAGGCAGAAAAGTCCCTGAAAATGATGTTGATTGGATGTCAGCACATGTTTGCTCCTTTCAGCATTAATGGTGCCTTCACACATGTGCAAGTTAACCACGCCATGGGCACTAACACGTCCTAAAATTGGCGACTTGAGTTTTTGTCTCGCTCTGAGTTTTCATGAGTGTACCTGATGTCAGCCAGGTCAAATTTGTAGCACAGTTCCTTCTTCAACCGTTTGAGTTCATCTCTCCGAGGAAGACTATCATTGTGCTTTTTTGTAGCCTCTGCCTCATTGTTTTGAAGCCACATGCTGAAAAGAGAACATAAGGTACATTTTGATTGAAGTTTATGCGTGAGAGAGCGAAAGCAAAAGAGCGAGACTCCTTTGCAGGATGGGATTTATGTAAATTAGCCAACTGTCTAGATAAGAATTTAACTAGTAAAAAAAAAATACAGTAGACCCAAATACTAAGGGTGGGAATCTTTGAATTTATCACGATTCGATTTCGATTTTTGGGTCTGTGATTCGATTCAGAATCGATTGAGAACAATTTTTGATTCAAAATAATTTGATTGACAATGATTTTTGCTTCAATCTATAGATGTGCAAGGAATTGTAATGATCTACTCCAGTCTGACTCGCTAATGCTAATTAGCGCGCTACTCGCGGCACTTTTATCACTCAAAAGAAACGGCTCCACATTGCAAAAAAACTTTTATTGGAATAATTTGATTGTGACTTTTTCCTTCTACCCTCTAATGTGGCTACAACTTAACAGTGTATTAGACCGCGTGGAACCACACTGCCCCTAAGTGGCCAAATTGGGTACAACATGAACAGCGCTCTAAATAAAGGCACACACACACAAAGGCAAGACAGTATCAAATAATTTAAATAAAATCGATTTTGGGACCTTTAAAATCGATTCTGAATCGTACTAAATGAGAATCGATTTTTTTTATGGCACACCCCTGCCAAATACGTCCCCCTTAATCTACAGTTGATGGTGAAGTGTGAGCCCCGTGTAACTAACCTGAGAGTAGGCTCAACTCTTTTGGCCTGCTGCATCTCCTCCTCAGGGTCTCGGAAGCCAGTGAAGGTATAGTAGCTCTTATCCCACTTGATGGGTCTGTAGAAAGGAATGGCGGCTTCAGCTGGACTTTGGGGAGATTTGGCAAGTTCCTTCATGTGCTCCATGGGCAGACTGCAGGACTTTAACACATTCGTCACTGTGCTCAGGACATCGTTGGTGCGCAAGACAAAGCTCACTGGACGGAACCCTTAAAGCAAGTAAGAATGTTTCAAGCTTCTATAGTAACACAACAGATGGATATTGTGGTCAATATTACTGCCTGAAATCTGCACCTGAGGAAAGGAGGTCTTGCTGCACGTCACTGCTGTCTTTTGTGTCTCTCACATAAAAGGTGAGCTTCATTGGCTGAAGTGAACGTGATCCTGGTTTCAGGAGATTTTCCATATAGCCATTTAAGCTCTTTAAGGAATTTTCATTCACTTCCTGTAAACCACATCAAAACCATGAATGCCTCATGATAGCTTGACCATGCATACAATCATTGGACAAATCCTTCGGTATGGCTTTATTTCGAGGAACCAAATACAAACAAACTCACCACAGCTCTAACGCAAGCAATTTGTGGCTTTTTCCCTCTTCCTGTTCAGTATAAACAGCAGTGTGACAGAATTGATTATGTCAGGGGGTGTCAGTGGGTCAGAACCGGCCTATCAGTGGGTCCAATGTGGCCCATGAGGACAGAAAACAAACTGCAGTTTTTCACTAAAATTAACTGTTGTTGCTAATTTTGTCTACTGAAGGTCACACTGACAACCACTTCAATGACTATTTGAAATTTGGCTGTTAAGTCAGGATTTGATATTTTTTTTTAAATACTCATTTTTGTTGAGAATTTTCTAATTAATCTGCAATAAGAAAAAAACTGAACTATTTTAATCTTTCTTATTAGTCCATGAACATTTTGGTCCTGCCCACTTTAGATCAAATACGGGTGAAAGTGGCCCCTGAAATAATGAGTTTGACACCCCTGGTCTAAGTAGCAGCTGGCACAGACTTTGTGTTGATGAGCAACACAAAATCTAAACTCGAGTCTAAAGTCAAAACTACTGCTTCAACATTGTGGAAATTTGTCAGTAAATTTACAGAAACTTTCCAGTAAAATTCTGTAAAATTTAGAGTACATTTCCATTTCGGAAATACTCCCAATAGGAAACTATTCATGAGAATTCCAAGTAGGGCCTGAAAATGGCTGGCACTGAAACAGTTTAACTAAAAATTGATGGTAATTCAATAAAAACGGATCGAATAATATCAAATCCGAAATATTAACACAATTATCAAATATTATGATTTCTCATAAACTATCATCCAAATTGATTGCTCTCCTAATGAAGTCAATTCCATGAAAAGTTTGACAAGTGTTTTTCCGACTAATTCTCACCACCTGTGGGACGAAAGTGAAATATTAAGTTTGCTAAGAAAACAACAAATATGTCATTTTTTTATTTGCACAAGAAATGGCTGAAAGAAATGCATAGAACATTGTGTTTTCTCTTTCCTCGATACAAGTTAACCTTGACCCCTTTAATTAAAATCTTTGGCATCGCATGGTGGGGGTGGGGCCAATATAACGTTTGAGAACCACTGCATTCATTATTATATCAATATCAAGATCATAGCTTGTCTAAGTCTATAAAGCAAATCACTATTGATTTGTGGCATGGTCAACCTTACAGGTGCATGAACGGCTGACTTACCCGCTCCCTGGGATATTGACCAAAGAAATCAGGATGGACGGCAAAGTAAAATGGTCTGAGAGCATTGACGGCGTCTGCTCCGGACAGAGCTCTCTGCAGGAATAAATGGGTGGCTGCGTGTTTTCTTTCCAGCCTACAAAAAAAAAAACATGTACAGAGCAACTTTTTTAACAAGTAGCATTGAAATACTAAACACACATTTTCTCTTTAGCTCTTTACATATTTTCCTTATTTCTTTCAATTCTAGTACAATATAGACAAGTACAGTAATATACATTAATGTGTCAACATCTCCAAAAGGAAGTGCTTTTCTTAGCAAAATATTCTTTCACCTTGTGATGTTTTGAGTTCTATGATACCATAACATGAGCCGGCTTACTACATTGATTGATTTTTTTTTATATAGTGCTTGGTGTCATAAGGTCACAGGTAATTGGAGCCTAACCCAGCTGACTTTGGATGAAACGCGGCATACATACTAGACATGACACCAGCTAATTGTGCAGCTCTTGCGCAATACACACAGTTGTAATTATAACCACATAGAACTTCATGAAGAGTCAGAATAATAGTTGCATGCTTCTCACATTGCAAAGGGACGTTAAACAAATAAGGAGTAGAGACATATAACTCATTCAAATCCAAGAATTTATAAATACATTTTTAACTCTTTCACTGCCATGGACGTTAAAAGACGTCAAGTAAAAACCTACGGAGGGCCGCCAATGACGTTAAAAGACGTCATCCAATTTTTTTTTTTTTTTTAAACGGGTGAAGGAAAGCCTTGCCCAGCTTTGGTGAAAGTTTCAAGCAGATCTAGTTAGCCTAATGACTATTTTTGGCCCCTAGAGGGCAGCAATGACTCTCTTTTGACAAGATTGGATAGGCGTCAGCAGAAGACGTGAGGCGGAGCTAGAGGGGACAATGGCTGGGGAAGGGAAGAGAACATGGCGACCGGTTTGCAAGCAGCTCACGCTAGAGCAGTTTTTTTCAAAGACGAAAAGCATCGACCAACGCTAAAGAGCACATTGATGACGACGATGATCATCATCAATGATGATGATGGTGACTCCGAGGTTGGAAGCGTTGACGCGGCAGTAGAAGACGTGAGGCGGAGATAGATGGCTGAGGAAGCAAATAATGGCGGTTGCAAGCAGCTCACACTTGGGAATTTTTTTCAAAGACGAAAGGCATCGACCAACGCTAAAGAGCACATTGATGACGACGATGATCATCATCGATGATGGTGACTCCGAGGTTGACGCCGAAGTTTGAAGCGCTGACGCGGCTATGACGACGTCATAAAGGTTCACGGGCTAGCGATGCTAACACCGGAAAACGCGGAGCACAACCAAGCACGCTCAGGTGGACGTTCAATTGGACGACAAAGAGTACCCCGAGTCCAATGCATATTCATCGGAGTGGGTACAGTCTGCTACTTGCTATTCCCCAGAAAAAAAGGCCGTCAAGAAAGTGTAACGTCTGCACGCGAAACGGACAATCGAAGTGAAACGTATCTGTTGTGCAAATCCTGCTCCGTCTCCTTGCACACAGGGCAGTGTTACAAAAAAAAAAGAAGAAAAACTGTATTTGAAACATCCACATAATTGTAAATAGTACCACAGTTGCACACATTTGTAAATAGTTTGCCAAATTGTTTTGTCAAATTGTTACTGTTGAATGGAAATAAACATATTTTGCAATCCAAAAACACTTTTTCATTGTTGGTGGTGGTGTATTACAGAAGTAAAGCACTATTTAGGTGTTTGTGGCATCATTCATGGACAAAAAGAAGTGTACAATTCACTAGAGTGCATGAAATAACATCGTTTCACAAAAAGCTCCTTTTCTCCGCTTTTTGTTTCAAAACAGAGCATTTCGGTGAAACTAACCATTTTCTATTGTTGATTACTGAAGAACAGAATAAGGTAGAAAGGTTTTTTTCTGATGAAAGATGAGAGTTCAATCTTTCATTTGGTAGTATGTGTGTTTCCATAGTCCAAACACAACATTTTCTGTGGACCTTGAAAGATCAGTCAAAATGTTTAAATCGGCTGGCACTGGCGACATCCCGTTTCTGAAAACGTCTGGCAGTCAAAGAGTTAATACTTCGTCCTTCACTCCCAAAACATATTTATACATTTGTTTACTTTTTTTGTGTGTGCAAGAGCATACAGAAGGCTTTGATGCACCTTCTGACCTGAAGGGGTAGCAAAAAAAAAAACGGCCTGTAGGTGGCAGCAGAGTACAAGAGATCAGCCAGGGCCATGTTGAAACAAGCTCTTTTCCCCAGTGTTTTCAACAGATTTGTGAATAATGATGAAACTTAGCTATATTCTAATGCTAATTGCTGCAAAACGGAAAGAGATACAAATATACGTTTTTTTCCCCCCTGATGAAAGAAGAGACTCTAATCTTCTTTTGGTAGGTCCCATGTCTTTATAGTAATAGAACACAATATTGCGTGAGCCTTGCAAAATAAGTCAAAATCCAGTAAAACGCCCGGGAGCGAAGGGGGTTGCTTCAGTGAAAATGGCTGGGAGTGAATGAGTTAACTATCTCACTACTCTGTCAACTCACTATCAAACACTGAGCCCAAAAACTCTGCAGGAATAATGGATCGCTATTGTGTATTTTAAAATGAGCTGTATGAAATATATTGGTGAAACCTTACATTCAAGATTAAAGTCTACACTCAATCGTTTCTTGTTTTACTTCAAAAACATCCAAATGTATAAAATATATATCATCTTGGCATAAGTGGTGTTCATGTGGCTCTGGTTTTAGTGAAGATTCATTGTTTTTTATTGTTTTAATACCACAGCTGAGTAATCCAACACACCTGATGGTGCAGCGCAGGAGGCAGTGGACAGACATAGCTGATGCCGTGCGTTGAACAGGTGAACTTTAGCTCATGATCTCAGCAACCGCTCCATCAGCAGTCCTGCCAGCAGGAGCAACAGAACAGTGGCTATAAAAAGTCTACACAGAACCTGTTCAAACTCCAGTTTTACTTCCACAGCATCAGAGGGATCTTATTGTGACAGGAATCAGGTAAGTGGTACAAAACAATTAAGGTATTATTATACCATCGAACACAGCAAAGTGGAGACAGTCATCATCAAGTGGACAAAATATAGCATAACAGTACCACTAGCAACAACAGGTCGTCCTTCCAAAATGAATGAAAAGACGAGAAGAATACTGGTCAGGGAGGACGCCAGTAACACTCAAGGAGCTGCAGCAGAAATTTCTGGCACGTAGACGTGACAACAACCTCCTGTCTTCTTTATATGTCTGGATTATGGGGCAGGGCGGAAAGATAGAAGCCTTTATTTTAAAAAGAAAAACATCCAAGCATGCCACTGGTGTGCTCACGTGTTTTCCTATTGAAGACAAAGCATATCAAAGGACATCGACTAAATGCTCAAATTGCTTTTCCTTATGAGTACATTGTGGACAGTAAGCAGTACAATTGTTCATTTTGGGGGTCGAACCTGCTGACTTTCACACTTAAGTCGACCACCTTACCACAACAAAAGTATTCTTAGCTCTTAATAGCACACACAATGTTTAGTCACTTCAAATCAAAATTTTGGAAGTAGAGTACGCTGTAATTAAATATGTCACCTGCGTGAAATTATTATATGTATTTACGAGGTGAGAGAACAAACTCCGTTTGACAATGACAAAGATGTTTAAAAAAACAACAACAAAAAAACACATACGTTCTCCAAATAAAGGCATATGATACATGACCGATATAAGTCCAGTCAAAACAACATTACGTAATGGAGCGACCGTCAGAATGTGATTCCTGTTTGCTGAGAGTTAAACGCGCATTAAGTAAATCATGGCTCCCATGAGCGTCAATAACATTGCTAGCAGTGACACCATTAGAAAGCGTCATCCCTACTGCTGTTAATATATAAGAAACATTTAATTGGTAGTATTAAATGGCAAGTGAAAGACTTGAGGAGGTTAAGTACTGTACTGTGTAGACTCCAGTTGATTGGAGTTTGGTGCTCACTGCTCAAGTTAGCTGCCAGCTGGTTGGAGTCTTCAGTTGTCCCGCTTCTCTTCTTCGGAGAAATATTCGTTCACCCTTTAGCGCCTCCCGCTGGACTGGATCTGGAAGAGCATCCACTGTTGGTCATCAAGTGAAAAGCATATGCACCGCAATTTATCTCTATTATTATGGAATTTTTCTAGTTATTTGTTTTAAGCCCACATGAAACAAGGGTGATCGGTCTACTGCAATGATACTACTGAACTATATGGGAAAAAAAACTCAATTTTAATTTATTCATTTCATTTGGTAAATAAAACAAATACATTTGAACCATGTACAAAAAAAAGCAGCTATATTTGCATAGAAAATGGATGTTTCGGTGTTGGTCTTTCCTGGAGAATATAGTCTTAATATAATGATAATGGATCAAATTCCTGACCGAAACCCTGTAAAGTACAGGTGTCAAAAATTCATTCTCAACGCAGGCCACATCGCAGTAATGGTTTCCTTCACAGGGCCGTTATGGCTGTGAAAATCATAATAATTAACTCAACATATTGTTGCGAATACACTATGGAGCTAGGGGCCCAAAAACTTTTAAATATCTTTTAACAAGTAAAAAAAGAAAAGAGAAATTCTACACCAGAATTTCTGCTGAAATGAAAAATATTGAAATCAATTTAAGAAGAGATACAAAGTTGACACACTTTATTTGCTTAATGGGTCAAATAAAATGTATTAGCAGGCCAAACCTGGCCCCGATGGTGTTAACGAAGGAATCTGTTGTGGATGCCATCACACATTAAAAAAGTTTTTTTTATATTTGAATCAATGAATTGCATTAAATAAAGACATTACACCACAATATTGACAACAACAGGCAAGTTAAACATTTGCACATTTTATTCAGCAGCATACATTTGTTATATATCCAGAGAAACTACTGAAACACACACACTGAGAAAAAAAAAAAAGCGTAAAACATTTCTGTAATAAAGGCAAACGCTGAATCAATAATAGGTGTTGCATGATTGTTTGTGATACCGTTTTCTCTCTTGTTTAGATGTATTTCACCATGAACAACATTGAAACACTGATTTCCTGAGTAGCAGTAAAGGCAAATCCGAATGAGACACAAATCCTACATAACATCTATTTAGAAAATCTAAATGGCGGCTTTGTTCTTTTTCAGTCCAGAAGACCACTATGCACCATTGGTCTGGCAGTGGGATAACAGCTGGGGTTGGAGTGGTCTTGAGCATATGTGCATTAGCAGCACTCACAATTCAGTCTAACTACATGCTTTAAACATCAACTTTGGAGTGTACATTATTGTGAAAGCTTTAAGGTGGGAATGCCTTTTTACAAAACAAGATTACATTTTTTTCATTATTAGTCCACAAATTGAAAATGAACATGTTTTCCAGCTTTCATCCTGACCTGAGTATTTGGGAATTGTACTGGAAATGATATGTGATTACTGACAATTTTCTCTCCCAAAAAAAATAATAAAATAAAAATACTCAAGGGTCTAATCAAAAAAGTGGGTTTGTATAGTGCAATGGATGCTCATCTTGCAACAGAAAAACTGCAAATTCATAAACCTTACTGCAGCAGACTGGCAAATATGTTTGTATAGTTGTTTTATTCTTCCTGATATTCCTTGTAAAAATGCACAACACAATTCTGTAATAAAACAAGTAGAAAATATTTGTTATAAAAAGAAGTAAATACGTCTTACAAAAACTAAAAGCAAACCACAACTGCAGGCGCAATTTTGTTATACACGTTTCATATTAGGGATAGACCGATAATTGGCCCGGCAGATAATCAGCGACGATATTCAGCATTTTATGAATATCGGCATCGGCCTCTTTTTTTGTTTTGATGGCCGATATATTAAAAACCGTTATTTTTGCTCCCGCCCGCCCACAGCACCCTCTGATTGGTTTCTCGTGCAGTGCTAACAGCCAATAAGCAGCAATTAGCGGCTACTAGCCTACGAGCTAACGGCTAGCCTGCGGCTAACCTAATAGCCGATTTTTAGCGGCTATTTGGGAGTTATCCCAGGGTTAGCGTGTGGGTGAATAGTTAGCTCATGAGCTAACAGTTAGCCCGTGAATTAGTGGCTATTTGGGAGTTGGCATTATAGTTGGTGCAAAAGCTAACCGTTAGCTCACAGGTTAACCTAATAGTTGTTAATTCACGAGCTAGACGGTTAGCTCACGGACTAATAGACGCTAATTCGCGAGCTAACTGTTAGCTCGCGAATTGGCAGCTATTTGGGAGTTAGTGTGCGGGTCAATGGTTAGCCCACGAGCTAGCCGTTAGCTCGCGAATTAGTGGCTTTTAGCCAGTGAGCTAACGGTTAGCTTGCGGGCTAACCTAATAGCCGTTTTTTAGCGGCTATTTGGGAGTTATCCCGGGGTTAGCGTGTGTGTGAATGGTTAGCCCATGAGCTAACAGTTAGCCCGCAAATTAGTGGCTATTTGGGAGTTGGCATTACAGTTGGTGCAAAAGCTGATGGCAAACAAAAAACCTTTAACATGTTGCAAATCGCAAAAGCTGTTTAACAAACATGTGCTTGAAGGCATTTAAGCAGTCAAGTGCTGGAGTTTTTATTATTATTTTATTATTACAAATTTTGACACCAACTTTTTTTCCCCTGCAAATGTATATCGGCTTCAAATATCGGTTATCGGCCTCCCTGACTACCGATAATCGGTATCGGCCCTGAAAAAAGCATATCGGTCTATCTCTATTTCATATGTAGTCATGCTATTTTTTTTCCCACTGTTACAGAATTTATAGTCTTCATCTTTGTATCAAAAAAGAAAGTATCCTTCATTTTAAGCTTAATAACGCTTGGGTAGTACACTGGAATACACATTACATACTATTTGCTCAAATTACAATGACCATCAACGTAGTTGACCATACTGATTCATGTCACTTGCCTTTTAGCGTAACAAAGGATCGAAATGATTAACACAAAAAAGTGCTGACTTGGGCATCCAGTTATCACATCACATGTGCTCGGGGTGGCTCTGCAGACAAGAGATCATCTCCTGGACTGGTTTCCCCTCAAAGCAAATGTGATAGACCGCTGAGAAAAGAGGAAACCTGCAGAGAGGACAATAGAGTTACATTGGATATTTGAAAGGAAAGAAAAACAACAATGGTTGAATGAAATTATAAAAAATTTTAAAAAACACTTCAAAATCCCTATGGTAAGCATGAAGCTGTGGCTGTCCGATGTGGAGCTGTGCCAAAAATTCAAACTACCACAAAAATATTCAATCTTCTTATGGTTTGGCATTTGATCAAATAACTTAGTAAGAACCTTCCTGCAAACTGGCAATGAAATGATCACATTTGCGAGGGTCATGTCAATACAGATGATCGATATAGAAAAAAGCTGCACACTAACTTGTCCACCAGGCCCTTCTGCTTGAGTATGTGGTAAACCTCAGCTGAGGTCGCAGGACCTTGGAGCTTCTGACCATTCAGCATCTCCTTCTCCAGTTCCTCAATGGTCTTGGTTGGTGCCATCGGTGAGGGACACACAAATTCAAGTCACTCATTGTTTTCATTTCAAACATCCGCCATTTTTATGTCGTCATACCGTACCTTCCCCGTCGTGGCAAAGGCCTCCGCCACCCGTCGATTTCGGCCGCCGTAGCAGGTCGTGATGAGGTCGGCCACGCCGCAGCTCTCCAGGAAGGTCGCCGTGGAAACGGTGTCATCCTTGGAGAAGAGTTTGGCGAAAGCGATCATTTCCATCAGGCCTAGACGAATCACGGCCGCCTTGGTGTTGTCCCCGCAACGCAGCCCGTCGCAGAAACCTGCACCCACTGCCACAATGTTCTGACCCAGACAAGAAGATATATATATATATATTTGTTTTTAGTTATTCATGAGGGACAAGAGCAGCCAGTCAATAGTGAACATCTGCATAAAATTCAGAAAAAAGAGTTTGGGTTTGAGTGTGATTCCGAATCCATTTGTGTATGTTCTCCATGTATAAAAAAAAAATCTAATTCATTGGAATTTGGGTTCCCTTAATGTGTAAAAAAATAAAGCGTTCCAGGTTAGGTATGAGTTAGTCGCTGCTGAAAAGTATATATGATGCTTCGTAAGCTTATCTTCCAGCAATGAGACAAGCGTAAATGAATGACTTTTTAAATGGAGGGCTGATGCGATGTGTGCCCGGTGTCACACTGGATAGGGTCCAGCTATAAGATAATGGATGGACAGAGAGTGGGAAACACTAAAGCTGCTGTCACATTTCTCATCTTCCAAACAAACTCAAAGCCATTAGTCAGCAGATGTGAACACTGCAAAACAACAGACCCCTACAGACCCCTCGGGAATGAGGTGGTACGGTCATGCTGCACTTGATCCAAGTCATTACTTTTACATATAACTGAATGAATAAGAACTTTTTTTTACAACTATTATTGTTTGTACCTTTAAAGCTCCGCACAACTCCACAGTATCTGCATCATCCACCACTGTGATCCGGAAGTTGGGAGTCTGCAGGAGCTCTTTGAATAGTAGGCCGTTCTCCAGAATTTTACTGCCTGCATATACAGTATACACAAACACATACTGGCATCATCTGGCTAGAAAAGTATGCAACTCATTCACTGCCATTGACGTTTATAGACGTCAAATATTCATTTAAACTATTTTTATTAGTTTAACATTTTTTCCCCCACTTTTGTTAACAAGAGTATGAAATTCTATATTTTTTAATTGTACATTTAGAACATATAAAATTTGTGATTAATCATGAGTTAACTCGTTAAGTAATTAATCGCATGACTTCAATCGTTAACTCATGATTAATCATAAATTTTATATCTGTTTTAAATGTACAATAAAAACATTTCTAGGTTTTCATACTCTTGTTAACAAAAGTGGGAAAAAATGGTAAACTAATAGAAATAGTTCAAATGAATTTTTGACGTCAATAGCCGTCAATGGCAGTGAATGAGTTAATCATGAAATTTGTTTTTGAAAAACAACAAGACAAGATGAGGTATTTCGAAGACGTGTCTTCTATCTTTTGAATCATTTCTTATGCTTACCAATGGTGGTTTCGCAGAACTTCTCAGCTGCCACCTCATTGGCGATGTTTGCACCCATGAGGACACTGACATCAATGTCCATCTTCTCTCTGATGATGTCAGAGATCAACTTGAGGCCCTCAGGACCTTCATCTATCCCCTGAGAGAAAAGCATAATGGATGGAACACATGTCATATGCAGTGTTGGGAACATTACTTTATAAAAGTACCGGTAATTAGTAGTAAAAAAGTAACTGAAGTGAGTAATTGAATTACTTCAAAATAAAAGTAAGTCATTACCAGGCAAAGTAACTATTTTCACTACTTTAAAAATGTTTTATATCAAATAACTTAGATTTTTTTATTATTATTTATTATTATTATTATTATTTTGCATACAAGGAATTCAATTTAGGTTCAAGCTATAAAGGGTGTTTTCATTTATTTTTGCTTGTTTTTTTTATTTCACACCATAATGACAGATATCATAATATGTTCTACCACTGCCAATTACTACTAGCGATGTAACGATATCCAAACATCACGATACGATATTATCACGATACGATATTATCACGATACGATATTATCACGATACGATATTATCACGATACGATATTATCACGATACGATAATTATCACAATATTGTGGGGAGGTTGGCGATACAAAAAAGGTCACAATATTGTAAAAAAGAAAAGAAAAGGGCTCATACAAAAAATATATATATATATTGTGCTTTAGTACATTACAGCAATGAAAGGCACTCACTTGCTAAAGCAAGCACACATTGAGTTCCTCCACATATTGACATATTATGTTCCCCTTCATTTGACCATTAGCATGGATTTTAAACATAGAAGGGCCAAAACATGCCTTATGAAAATTAAACTGCACTAAAAAACTAGCCACCAGAGGGTGCTAGAACTGCACAAATGGAAATCAAACTGACTTTTTCAACAGATGTGCGTGCTTCTAATATCGTGACATGACGACGACGATATATTGTGGCAGTTGTAATATTGCGATATCATGATATTGCCGTTATCGTTACATCCCTAATTACTACAGCAATTAGAATCTAAAAAATACCGGTGGATATATGGTGATTTGTGGCACATATGTCCCCCAAATATATGTAATTTGCGCACAGTCGGTTAAGAGAAATACAATTGTTGGCGCTATTAATTACTAGGGATGTAACGATATCCAAACATCACGATACAATATTATCAAGTTATGAAAGTCACGATACGATAAGTTTAAATACCATTATTCCCAACACTTGTCATATCGGACAAATTGAGCTATGTAATGTAATTTTCCTTGTTGAGAAGGATTTTTAAAAAGTTGCTATATTATGTGCTACATGAGCCAAAATACAGCTTTGTCCTAGTGTTGTTCGCACCTACTGTAAATAATCACACTACAAATCTGCCTCTCAAATTAATGAGTCTGTCCACATTTTTTAATCAGATTTTTAACCAGTGGATAGTGTGAAGAATTCTCTCTCTTGCGTGCATGCGCACACGAACCTTGTTTGGCTAAGTGTTGCCTTGGCTTTCATCTCAGTCATCAATGAAAATGGAGATAATAGCCCAAACAAGTCCTTGAGGCAGCCTGTCACGTCAGAGAGGAATTTGTCTCTATGTAAAGCATAAAGATTTATATGCATGTTGAACACAACAATATCTGATGAATGGCATTTCATGACCTTAATTAGATATTATGGAATAAGTAACTACTATTTAGTGTTAGATTTCTTCATCAATTTGGAATTTAACTCATTCACTGCCATTGACGGCTATAAACGTAAAACATTTATTTTAACTATTCATATTAGTTTAACATTTTTTCCACTTTTGTTAACAATAGTATGAAAACCTAGAATTTTTTTTATTGTACATTTAGAACAGATGTAAAATTTGTGATTAATCGTGAGTTAACTAGTGAAGTCATACAATTAATTACGATTAAAAACTTTAATTGACTGATGCCACGAATTTTTAAGAATCTTTTATTTTATTTTTTTATCCATTCAGTCATTGACGGCTACAAACGTCAAAAAATCATTTTAACTATTCATATTAGTTTAACATTCTTTCCACTTTTGTTAACAATAGTATGAAAACCTAGAATTTTTTTATTGTACATTTAGAACAGATGTCAAATTTGTGATTAATCGTGAGTTAACTAGTGAAGTCATGCGATCAATTACAATTAAAAAAAATGTAATCGCCGCTTCCCTTGAATTTTTTACAATATTAAAAATTTTTTTTTTTTTAAATGAATTTATGGCAGTAAATTAGTTAATGTTGCTCTGCATGTGTCCATATCATGTGTGACAGCATCAGGATTTGTCCGGCAGCGTAAGAAATTAACACTCGCTCACTGGAACGTGTCAATCTCACACATCATGCAACACTCCAGGTGTGTGCGTGGGGGGTTGGGGTGGAGGAGCTGATGTTTGAGCCAGTCAGTGCGAGGGCTAGCATTAAATTACCTTAATTAGTGTGATTCCCCGAGCTTTGGTCGGAACACAGCCCACCAACTCGTCACACAGTTTCCTGATGAACTGGTGGGGCACCACAAACACCAGAAGGTCTGCACCCTCAGCAGCATCACGGAGTTGAGGAACAGCCACCTGTCGACATAGAAAAGATGCATATTAAGAGGAATGCTGTGATTTAATTTGCTGATTTGGAGCTGAAAAATCTGGCGATCACACTTTTGCCTAAGCATGATTTTGTAGTTAGGGTAGGAGTAGAGGCACTCTGGGGGGAGATGACATTGTATATGATTGAGAGACAGTGCAACTGAAATACTGTAGCTGTGTGTGTGATACGTTGATTTTAAGTTGCAAGGACAGTCTAAAAGACGGATGTCTTACCACATTATCAGGCAGTTTGTATCCAGGCAGGTACTTAACATTCTCATGCTCAGTGTTTATAATGTCCGTGAGCTTTCGACCATTAATATTTTCTTCAAAAACCCACATCTTCACTGTGGTCGCAAAATGCTGCAACGACCTGGCATTATTTCCAATAATCCTAGCAATGGCTGAGCCCCTAGAAACAAAGCAAAGGACATTGCCATTGGTTTAGTCCATAACTCATTTCCACTCACTACACTTGGCAAAGAATGACTGCCTAATACATCACATATTAATACAGAATGTAGCAAAAGCCATCAGCTAAAAGGTATTTGTGCACTTATTATACATGAGCCCTCTTCCCGTCACTGTTGTATTGATGATAATGCAATACAATACATTCTACCGTAAACTGCCCGTTTACTTCTGTTAACATATCTGAAGAACAGACATTATATATTATAAGTCCTCACATATAATTTAAGAAACGTAACTCTTAACCACCCTGATCCTAATAGTTTTATCATCATCGCTATATCGTGTGATTCTCGGATCTTAACTCACCAGTTTCCGGATCCGACTATGCAAACTTTGAGCGGAGACGCCATGGGTGACACGTGTTGTGTTTAGCCACCCTTTTAAGGTCTTTTTTTTTTTAAGTTAACGTGTTTATATTAGAAACACTAAATGAGCGTAGCGCCAAAGCGACGACAGTTATCCAGCAGCTACAGCAGCGCCAGTTGGTTGGAGTCGAGCAGCAAGGCAATGGTCACGTGACTGACACATCCCCGTGCTGCTCTAGCATTGTTGACTGTAGGTGCTAGCACAACGAATGCTAACGTTTTAGCGGCTGTATGAAGCCTCCACAGTTAATGCATTTGAATACATCATGACAATCACTCACGCAGTGGATTCATTTAATTTAAGTGAACTAAACTACTTCAAGAGGTGGAATAGGTAAATTACTTGCTTACAAGGGGAGCTAGAAAAAGGAACTTTGCTTGCTAGCATGACCACTTGCAAATAAAGAAGCGAGAGGGTAGTTTATATGCCCTGTCATCATAGCTATACATTTCGAGTAGTTAATGACTACCACGGGTAAAAGACGTTATTCAGGCTTGGCAACAGAATCATTGCGGTTGTATTTTGTACAAGGTTTGAAGTTTGCCGTAAAACGGTGAATTAAGAAAGCGAATAAATACGGCGACTACTACTGTATTATTTTTTACTGTACGTCCGTCGTCCTGCGGCTAAAATACGGTGTCATGCGTCAGCGTCTCTTTTTGATGACGTCACACACAGTCAACACACACAATATTACACAACAATGGCAGACGAGCAATAACAGTGGACATACTAACAACTTGTTGTACAAAAATGCTTAAAACTTCACAGTGACTCATTTCTAAATAAAACGTGGAGCCCCCCACCCCGTAGTTTCTCCCCCGCCTCACCCCACCGACCAAGTACAAATCCTGCCTGCGATACCGTAATGTTGTGATTAATAATTCATATCCAGTGACTGTAGAGGGGGAGTATTCCGGGCTGGGGGGAGTGACCAACCCGGGATTTCCAAATTGGAAAAAAAAACACACACAATAACGTCACCACAGAAGGAGGAGGAGGACAGCTCCGCAGTAAATAAGTCAGTATCTATTCAGTGTCAACACTGTCAGGGAGCAGTAAAGCTCCACTTGTAGAATTAGTCTCGTTTTCTCATTATCACTGCATCAATTGCTAAAAGCTGCGGCGAATCGATGAGGAGCAATCTTTTGACGCTTCTTGCCCGTCTCT
This sequence comes from Vanacampus margaritifer, assembly GCF_051991255.1. Taxonomy (NCBI): domain Eukaryota; kingdom Metazoa; phylum Chordata; class Actinopteri; order Syngnathiformes; family Syngnathidae; genus Vanacampus; species Vanacampus margaritifer. Next base: position 10,675,502 of record NC_135440.1, on the reverse strand, counting down.
TTATAAACACTTAAAGATAACCGTGAACAGACAGAATTAATCATCAGCATCATGAACCGGTCCGTTTGCCAAGAGAACCCCGCTAAATATCCCGACAAGAGGCAAGACCAGCGAGTTGGACCACCTGCTTCCGAGTCCGGGCATAGTGGTGCAGGGTCATCGCCGCATAAAACAACCCGCAACAAACAGCATCTGGAGGGGGTCCTGAGGAAATACACTAATCTGTTGCAGGGCTGGCAGAATAGGTAAGGGAAATACAGAATCGTTTTGTAAACTTTTTTTTGCATAACATTGACATTTGTTTAAATGGTATGCCTACTTTATTTTTGTTGCTATGTGTGTAAATGTCATTGCTTCCTTTATATAGTGTTGCAGGGTTAACTAGAGGTGAAATGACCATTGCCAAGAGCCTTTAACTCTGCTTGATATCAAATGGCTGCTTGAGAATTTTAAGGGAAAGAATTTGAGGTTTTGGCATCAATCAATTCAAAAAAATCTAGGATTTTGTTTTGTTTCATAACAATGAAATATTCAAACGTAATTCATTTTCATTCATTCCATTAAATACAATATTAGCCATGATGACCCAGAAGAGGATAAGCAGTATGGAAAATAGATGATGAAGGCAATGTTATGCGGTTCCGCAAACTCCACAAACATTAAACTCCAAATTAAATTTAGCAGAGGCAGTAACTGTAGTTTATTTATTAAAGTAACACATGTTATTATCACTTAAGTGTTACACAAACATTGACATCATCAAGGATGAGAGGATGAGATGAAAATATTTTCACAATTGTAATTCAATAATTGCAAATCTAAATTACAAATATTCTGAAATGAAAGTGCAATAAGTCAAGTCTTTCATGATAAATATAAGAAAATACTTTTAAATTTACGTGAATTGTAAATTTTAAGAAAACGGTAAGATACAAAAAATTCAGCCTTTAAAATTCTATTTATTGGGAAAAGAGATTGAAATAATCGATTCATAGCTTTCAGAATCAATATCAGGTTTGAAAAGGAAAATCGATTCGATATCTATTATTAGATTTTTTAATAACCCAATCCTACTATTGGAGGGGAAAAAAGGATAATTTTCTCTGTAACTGAAGAAGGAAAACATACAAACAGGATTTTAAATTCAAAATGTGTAATGGAAAATGTGCAAGAAGAGTCTACTTACTCAACGTGGTGTCGGTTCTACATAAATAAGCAAGCGTTTGCTTCGTACAACTTGCAAGAAATAAACTTAAAACGCAACTCGTGTTTTTCAGTTAATGGCACGTATGGTGTAGTGAAACATGTTTTCATTTTGATGTAGTTATATTTCATTGAGGCATCGATTGCATCACATAGCATTATCATTATTTTTGCTCCATTCTACTATTGCCCTTTAATGGGTGACAGCACACTAGTAGTGAATATAATCACTCGCCGAATCAGATTCAAATACATTTTCTATTAAAAATGATGAGCTCGGTGTTTCCATCGATGTAGTGCTCATGCCGTTGTGGATGACTGACGTGCACCGCAGTGTGTGCTATAAATCCCATCACAGCCAACTTTCTTCATTTCCTCCCACCTACTGACTGCATTGCTGTATGTCATATTTGTAAGCCGTTCATTTGTTCACGCGTGCTTCCATTCATTCATTTGCAGCTTGTTTTTCGAAACATTGCTGAGAGGAGTTGTGTGGGCGGGTGTCCCAGAAATACTGAATGAGTCATCCAGGAAAGTCCTGCACTTGTTTCCTCTCCGGCATCATCTCTCCCTCCCCAACTCCAACTCTCTTCCTCTCTATTGTAAATTGTCCAGCTGGATCGATAGAACCATCCAAAAGTGTAATGAGCTTCATGATCACACTTTGACAATGTGATATATGCTTAATTACAAGCACGCGCACACACAAGTTCAAAGTTTGGTGCAATTTGAGAGGTATATTTACCAATCATTTTGGTTGGATTGCAAATTGTACAATGCCACTGTCAGATCCTTTTGCATATTATTATTATTATTTTGCTCATTCTCATCCCCAACATCAGTGGACTCTTATTTGCAATCCTAGAGAGACTGCTTCGTGACTGTTGAGTATTTTCATCTTTCATTCGGAAGTTGTTCATGATGTCAAGAGTGAAATGAATTCAGTTTGTTCTTTCCTCCCCATTGGAGATTACTGACTGAGCGTTATCACACTAACATATTGGTGTTCTCTGCATTTGATATTGCCAGTGTTGTGGGTACAGTACATTAGTTTGTTTGCATAGTATCATTCAACTCATTCACTGCCATTGACGGCTATAGACGTCAAAAATTCATTTGAACTATTTTTATTAGTTTACCATTTTTCCCACTTTTGTCAATAAGAGTATGAAAACCTAGATTTTTTTTTATTGTATTAGAACAGATATAAAATTTGTGATTAATCGTGAGTTAACTAGTGAAGTCATGCGATTAATTATGATTTTAAAAAAATGGAATTGCCTGGCGCCCTAATTTTTTAATAATCTTTTCTTAAAAATAAAAAAAAGATTAGGGGCATCAGGCGTTTAAAATTTGTAATCGTAATTAATCGCATGACTTCACTCGTTAACTCACGATTAATCACAAATTTTATATCTGTTCTAAATGTACAAAAAAATCTAGGTTTTCATACTCTTGTTAACAAAAATGCAAAATGATTTTTTAAAAGTCTATAGCTGTCAATGGCAGTGAATGAGTAAAAAAAAAAACATAACCGTATTCTGAGTTTCTTCTGCCGTTCTTCTGCCTTCTCTCCTTTTTGCAGGTATTTTGTTCTTGACCCCAAGGTTAGCCAGCTTGACTACTATCGAAATGAACACAGCAAAAGCCAGCGGCCCCCAAGAGGTTCCCTCTCTCTACTCGGAGCATTGGTTGTGTCCTGCAGTGACTTTCCTTACATGTTTGCTGTTCAGTCCCCGACTGGTGAATCCTATAAACTTAGAGGTAAGTGTGACATGACATGTAAGACTGGTTTTAGCAAAAATATTCTAGAAATAAAGACATGCACACAAACAATTTAAGTCTTGGAACACCATTGCATTTGTTATATTTAAATGCTATAATGACCATATTCTGTATTATTATGTCGCAACATCAAGGCAAAATGGTCATTTATACATTTGTTAGCTGCCTGGTTCATGATGGTTGATGACATAAATGAAATACAATTCTTTTAACCTTTATCCAGATCATCACTTAAAGGGAAAGTCAACCCCAAAATGTTCTTGTCAATAATATGTTGCTGTTGTTGTAATATATTTGCCCCCACTAATCTAAAGACGGCATTGTGATTAACTAATTCTCTCCCAGCCATTTTCACTGAAGCAACCCCCTTCACTCCCGGCTGTTTTATTGGATTTTGACTGATTTAGCAAGGCCCAAAGAATATAGTGTTCTATTGCTATAAACATGGATTATATTGCTATAACATGGAACCTACCAAAAGGAAGATTAGACTCTCTTCTTTCAACAGGAAAAAAAAATCTGTTTTGGAGCAATTAGCATTAGAATATAGCTAAATTTCATCATTATTCACAAATCTATTTAGAAATGTGAGTAATGAGCTTTTTTCCCAACATGGCCCCTGGTTGATCTCTTTTGCTCTGCTGCCACCTGCTGACCATTTGTGTAATAACTACAATTTCTTCAACTGTTTTTTGCAGTTGAGAGGCTGCATCAAAGCCTTCTGTATGCTGTAGCATTTAAAAAAAAAAAAAAGTATAAATACGTGTTTGGGACACTTAAAACATTAAAAAAACAATTGTTATATGTTTTTGGGAGCAAATGAGTTAATATTGCATTTGTGAAATGTGAATGAAGCAGCAAAATCGCCCGTTTTTATCCATCTCCGGGGGCAGCCATTTTGCCACTTTCTGTCGACTGAAAATGACATCACAGTTGCTCAGGGCTCAGGTGGCTCAGTTTAGGAACATCACATGAGCAAACTCAGAAAACAGCTCAGTCTTGATTGGCCGTTATCTGAGCCCTGAGCAACTGTGATGTCATTTTCAGTCGACAGAAAGTGGCAAAATGGCTGCCCCACTCTTTGACTGCCAAAAACGTTAAATGACGTTTAGTAAAATCCAATGGAGGAGTGCCAAAGACGTTAAAAGACGTTTTTTCAAAACAGAGGTGAAACTAACGACTAAAGATGAGAGTCCAATCTTTCATTTGGTAGTATGTGTGTTTCCATAGTCCGTCCGTCCGTCCGTCTTCTTCCGCTTATCCGGGGTCGGGTCGCGGGGGCAGCAGCTTTAGCAGGGAAGCCCAGACTTCCCTCTCCCCAGCCACTTCAGCCAGCTCATCCGACGGGACCCCAAGGCGTTCCCAGGACAGCCGAGAGACATAGTCTCTCCAGCGTGTCCTGGGTCGCCCCCGGGGCCTCCTGCCGGTAGGACATGCCCGGAACACCTCCCCAGGGAGGCGTCCAGGAGGCATCCGAACCAGATGCCCGAGCCACCTCAACTGGTTCCTCTCAACGTGGAGGAGCAGCGACTCGACGCTGAGTCCCTCTCGGATGACCGAGCTTCTCACCCTATCTCTAAGGGCGAGCCCGGCTACCCTGTGGAGGAAACTCATTTCGGCCGCTTGTATCCGGGATCTTGTTCTTTCGGTCACGACGTTCCATAGTCCAAACACATAATTTTCTGTGGACCTTGAAAGATCAGTCAAAAATGCTTAAATCGGCTGGCACCCACGGCATCCCTTTTCTGAAAACGTCTGGCAGTCAAAGAGTTAAGATTGTTAAAAATTAGTGGCTTTTGATGCTTCATTGATAATCCACAAATGCAATTTTAATCAGAATGTTGCATTTAGACTACCGGAGGTGGGGCTGCATAGAACACATTATTAATATTTTTTGGGGTTAACTTACCTTTTAAACTGATTTCTTGAAAACTTTGTACAAGGGTGGTGTATGCCTCCCTTTTCTAATGTTTTCTGTAAAGCAGTTTTGTCCGTTTTTTATGCATATCCCTATCCGTCCCACTATTTTACTATGTCAAAATGACTTTATAAACATTGGTCAATCATAGGGCACATACTTTATAGCCTGCACTGAAATCAGGCAATTGAACCACTATGTAGTCTTTGTTTACTGAAACAAAACAGCACAAACAAAGCTAAGTGGTGGCATCTTGCTCAGTATGTATATTAACTGTGTTTTTCAAATCTCTTCAATATTGAACTCGATATAGTCCAAATGTCTTTCGTTCATTGTTTAAATTCTCAAACCAGCATTTTTATTTGGCAACTACAAAGTGTTTTTTCAAGGCAGTCTACATTGGAACAGCTTTTAAACACAGACAGCTAAAAGCTGCTTTATTGTTACACCAGCTGGCCTTGGTTGCACAAATTGTTCACCGATTGCAAATTGCAAAAAAAAACAACAACAAAAAAAAACTTTTAACAGCTGTTGGAAAAAGTTATTTTCATATTCAAGCATGAATCCTTTCTTACACTATGAATGCAGGACGGCAGTTACAGTAGCCTTCCTTGTTTCTTTCAGCTTCAAATCTAGAGGAGCAGGAGTTATGGATGACGCAGCTGCAGCTATGTTCTCGATGCCACTCTGACAATGGGGCGAAGGTACGCACACATATACACACACACACACGCACATGCAGCCATTTAAACCACCGGTTGAATTCTGCATTGATCACGAAACGACAGTGCTCGATCAATCCACTTCTCTTCCCTGCTTCCTTATTGGATTAGCACTACTCCAAACACCAGAGAGTTTAAATTTCGAGACACATTGGAGCCATATTGGATTTCTACCCTGCTGTTGCACTTGTAAGATATAGTTTGTTTGATTCAGCCTCTTAGCGCTTCCACATCTCGTCCACTCAGGCATGCGAAGCAGATGTCCCATCTCTCTAATGGTTTACCCCCCCCCGGCCACAATTTCACTATCACAGGTGTGTTAAAAGCAATACGGGTTTAGGATTGTGATGTATAATGTGACCTGCTGTCACTGTAAATGGGCAACCAAAAATGATCCAAGCGCTTTGTTGTTGTTGCTTTATTTTCCACTTTCACCAAATGACTTAATGACATTTTGTTTTTCATCTCACCGTTAAAAGCCTCCCATCTGCTCAGTCTTCTCCGCACACAGCCGTAGCAGGCGGCTGATGTATTTAAGCACATCTTAGTGTGGTTCATTTGCTAATGTGCTGTGTGAGTACTGTCTTTGAAATAATAACCATGTGACTATTACCTAATCATTTGCGCTTATCGTTCTTCATGTCTTGTAACCAGGTGCTTTACTAGTACACTGTTATTTCTTTCTGGACCTCCCTCCAGCACTCAAGAGTCAAGCCTTTTATTGTCACATACATAGAGTATTTATATTATTATTACACAAGAGTGAAATGTTCCATTACCTGTGAAATGAATTAAGGTAATACTAGTGGAAGAGTTATCATTAAATGACTTTAATATACTGGTGATCATCATTGTGATCATCAAGTCACTTCCATTATTTCTACTAAATATTTTTAAATGAAACTAACTCAGAATTAAATCCACTTAATTGAAAATAAGTTTTGCAAAGTTATTGTAATTACTTAAAGGGGAAGTCAACCTTTTCTTGACAATATGTTATATGTGACCTCACTAGTCTCATTCACTCCCATTGACGGCTATAGATGTCAAAAATGCATTAGAACTATCTCTATTAGCTTAACATGTTTTCTACTATTGTTAACAAGAGTATGAAAACCTATATATTTTTTAGTGTACATTTAGAACAGATATAAAATTTGTGATTAATTGTGAGTTAACTAGTGAAGTAATGCGATTAATTATGATTCAAATTTTAATCGCCTGACGCCCCGAATTTTTAATAATCTTTAAGTCGCGTCCGACAATTAAATTATTTAATTGTAATTAATCACATGACTTTATTAGTTAACTCACGATTAATCACACATTTTATATCCGTATTTCTAAATTTAAAAAAATCTTGGTTTTAATACTCTTGTTAACAAAAGTGAAAAAAAAAAGTTTAACTAATAGAAATAGTTCAAATGAATTTTTGACGTCTATAGCCGTCAATGGCAGTGAATGAGTTAATATTACATTTGTAGAATATGAGTTATGCTGCAAAATCCAGCAATTTTTATCCATCTCAGGTGGCGGCTATTTTGCCACTTGCTGTCGACTAAAGATAAACATCACAGTTGTTCAGGGCTCAGGCAACGACCGATCACAGCTCACCTGTTTTCTGAAGCTAAGATGTGATTGGTTGTTACCTGAGCCCTGAGCAACGTGACGTCATTTTCACTCGACAGCAAGTGGCAAAATATTGATATTGATAGAAACTGCTGGAATATTAATATTAACCAGAATACTGTATTTAGACGAGGGCTGCATAGAACATATTAATGTCAAGAAATTTTTAGGGTGTTGACTTTAATATTTGAAGTTGTAACGAATAAACTTTACGTTTCTTCAATTAAAAATATCCTGTCTAATTGTCTTCCATTATAATTGTAATTGCTGAAAAATGTTGGGTTAAATGATTGCAAGTTTTCCTCTTTCATTAGTTTAACTAGTATTTTCCAAGTAAACTTAAATAATCTGGGTTTACAGTGTCTGACTAATGTGAGTTTCTGGATCCGAGCAATATTTTGTGGGCGTTTGTGTGACATTTCATACCAAATTATTACAGACCCAAAAACATCCTTCCTTCTCACTCCTAGGCAGAGCTGGGGAATCCAGATCCAGAAAGTAAAAACTCTGAAATAATTTGGCTTTTTATTGAATTCTATTTGCTCTTCCCTATTGACTGTCTCACCATGAAATAATCATAAGGATTCTGAGGGACTGTCACGGTTGACGTGTCTTCAAGATAGCATGCTACTTGGGGAATGTGACGTCTTGTCATTGTCTGTAACGCTTCCCGCATGGGAAATTTTATGTGGCATGACAAAGGTCTGGATTAGTTGGCAGATGGTGTAGAGCAGTTAAGGAAGAAGGTGCAGCCTAACTTCTTACTTCTTAACTCATTCACTGCCATTGACGGCTATAAACGCCAAAAATTCATTTGAACTATTTCTATTAGTTTAACATTTTTCCCCCACTTTTGTTAACAAGAGTATGAAAACCTAGAATTTTTTATTGTACATTTAGAACAGATATAACATTTGTGATTAATCGTGAGTTAACTACTGAAGTCATGCGATCAATTAATATTAAAAAATGTAATCGCCTGTCGCGATTTTAAAAAACAAAACAAAAAATTAAAAAATTAAGGGCATCTGACGATTAAAATTTGTAATCGTAATTGATTGCATGACTTATATCTGTTCTAAATGTACAATAAACAATCCTAGGTTTTCATACACTAGTTGACAAGTGTGTGGGGGGGGGGGGTGTTAAACTAATAGAAATAGTTCAAATGAATTTTTCATTGGCAGTGAATGAGTTAATGTCATGAAAAAGCACTGCATTAGGACTAAAGTGCAAAATGGTCCTTGCTTCAGCAAAGCACTGAGAAAGCAGTAGCGGAAGGTCTGAAAACTAGCCTGTTGAGGTCGGCTGCAGGGGCTTTGCTGGGCATTTACTTTGAAATGTACTTTGAAAACTGCTACCTGAAAGTCCAGCCAGGAAGCGGCCGGTGGGAAATGCCACCAAACAGCATCCTGATGGATTTGGTGGATCCAACCTTGCGAAGGAGGATGCTGGAACTGCCAACAAGCCATCCCATCTCTCAGCTTGTTATTTATACCTTTTCCCCATTACAAACATGTCTTTTTCTACTCGCGTCCCTTTTCGTAATGGGCTAATAATTTGCATCCAATTCTCCTGCTGTTGCGTGCGTTTAAGTCTTGTGATGGCAGCAGTGTAGCCTGAAGGTGCAGTGGGTGCAAAGGCAGAAAGGAATTAGGTTACCGACTGCCTCTCATCCTACTTCTCGCGCACGTTTTCGACTTCCTTTGGCTGCTACTTTCTCTTAAAGATCTCACAGGGTACTATTCGAGCTAGCAATGATAACAGCTCATTTGAATTATGAAGAGAAAGGGAGGACTTGAAAACTCTTGATGAACAGAGGTTACTGAAAGTCAGGGAAGGAGAAGAAAAGGTGGGATATGGTGGAGAAGTTTTGGTGATGTTATATAAAGTCTTGATTATAAGGGTGATAAGCAAACAAGAGATTGTGGTGTGAAAAAGAAAGTGAGAAATGAGTGAAGGGGGGAAATGAGAAAATGATGTGTGAAAGCCGCTGAGAAAAATTGAAAGGTGTTGAGAGGAACAAAGGCAAAGCAAAGATATTAAGAACGTTTCCAAATCTTTAAATAAAACCAATAGACAATTTCTAGCAGTGGTTCTTAACTTGTTGAAGGCACTGAACGCCACCAGTTTCCTATCTGCATTCATCGAACACTTCTTTATTGAAAAATAACATGATTTTTTTTCTCTAATTCATACCAGGTATAATGTTTACTGGTGAACAAAATAAACAGGAAGAATCAAATTAGGCTCTCATCACGTTGAATTCAGAAAATGTTGACATCAGCTGACTACTAGCGCGATCACCTGCAGCCAATGATAGCCAAGCATAACATAGAATCATCAATCAAATGATGAACCCCTGAAACTGACTCATCGAACCTCTGGGCTTCAATCGAACCCAAGTAAAGAACCACTGCTTTATAGTATAATCAGAACTGTCACTCCAATTTCATATATTTATTCTAATGTTTGTCTCTTTTTTTTTGTCTATTCAATTAATTTATTAATTAATTGTGTGATTTATATTAATTTATTTTCAAATTGTTTCAGTGACATAATGGGGTTTCTTTCTTTACATTTTGTCCACACATCCTGTTTTTTTTTTTGGGGTTTTTTGCACTGATGAAAAGAACCTGTTATTTGTGTTTGGGTGTGATAAATCCAAGTCTATATTTGGGTACATCAGGACTTTTAACTGTGAAAGTGTCTTAACATCTTTCCCTCGCCGTCAGAGGAGTGATGACTCACCCTCCCCTGAGAATGAGACGTGTTGAGTGAAGCTGTGTGAGAGTGTGACAGTGTATGAAAAGACCTACTTCGACTTTGCCTCTGCCTTATCCAACCGACATTTCATGTTTAATGGTAGTTCTTGTCTCTGTTCTATGCAAGAGAGGACCTCCATGTGCATAAAGCTTTTTCTTTTATTGCTTTACAGGTCAAATCTTATTTTACTTTTAGACTTTTTTTGTATGTAAGTAAAGAAGCCCATTCATTTTGTCTACAGTTATATTTGGAAGATCAAATTTGGCCTGATTGTAATTGTATTTGAGCTCTCAACGTGCACCAAGAGTGTTATTAGGACCCCTTAAGTTGGGTCATGGTAAAAACTTTTTTTTTTTTTAAATCATAGAAACAACAATTGCTATGATGTGAATGAAAAAAAAAGAGAAGAAGCTCTGCTACTGAACGGCAGGTTTAAAAATAAAACCACAGGCCTTGATTGAAGTGTGAGTGAGCTGAAAGTGACGTCATGCTCAAATATATCTCTAGACAGATGCCTGGCCATGTAGTGCACTATAAATAAGTATTGAATGGAATTCTGAGAGGAGCATATCTGTGTTTACATGAAAGCACTTTCAAGAGGTTTGCATCTATCTCAGCAGTGTCTTTCTAAAACATAAGAGATGGAAGTTACAATATTTTAAATGACATCTAAAACTGTTCCACCGTTGTCATTTATATTGAAATATTTCTCTGGGGAATTAACTCTTTGACCGCCAAAAACGTTTAATGACGTATGCTAAAATCCTAATGAATGCCGCCAATAACGTCAGTTGGTGTCAACTACGTTTTTTGTCTCAATGACCTTGTCATTGGGATTGTAAAATCCCAAAACAGCCACTAACTACGGCCAGCAGATGGCAGCATTGTTTCTCTTTTCAATGGGCTCCCGGTCTATTGAATTACAATGAAACATGACAAATCTGATGAAATTGAATGTATTCAAGGATGACATGAATGATCAAAGCCTTTGTCACATTAAATCTAATTCACAGCGTGTCACTAAACAAAAAATATTAGTGTCAAAGTCACTGTTGTGCAGAAAATGGATCTTCACAAAAAACTTGTTTTCTCCTTATCTTTTCAATTTTCTCTCAATGTCACTCAAATTACCTATCTTCAAATGGTAATTACTAAAGAACGGAATAAGGTAGAAAGATATCTTTTTTTCTAATGAAAGAATGGAACCCACCATGTATATGTAGTCAAACTACACAATATTCTGTTTGCCTTGAAATATGAGTTAAAATACTCTAAATTGACTGGCATTGTCGGGGTTGATTTTTTGGATAATGTTTGGCAGACAAAGAGTTAAAAAGAAATAATACACTATTGTAATTACTAACGTACTGATTGCAGTGATTTGTGTGTCACTACAGTGAAGCGCATTACAGTGATAGAGAAAGAGGGTTTAAACTCTTCTTTCTGCTTAATTGTTGTCCTCACTGTTGAAATCATTTCACTAATGTATTTGTGATTAATATTCATCACAGTTCATCTCACATATTCGTTAAATAAGCTGATGTCCCAGTTGTGGTACTCGGAAGCCAATGCCACTCCTAATTACAGTCAAGGGTCGCACGAAGCACTCATTATCTCTCTTCTCACACGAGTCGTCCTCATTGTCAATTACATTTGTCTGCAAGGGTTCGCCATCGAGGGAATGGAAATATTTCTTCTATTGTATTACCTTCACCATGTAAAAAAAACTTGACCAACTCTGTTTGGATCACTGTTTGTTTGTTAGTTAGAAAGACCAATTTATAAGTTAAAAATTCACCTGTTATTTTTGTGCTCAGGCCAAAGCTCGGCTAATTTAAATAGTTGTCCTTTGGCGCCATCTAGTGGCTTCTTGATGCCAAGGAACTACTTTGACGTGAGTTTTGCCACTATCGATGATTATAGACCTTTTGGGCTGTGGTTACAAGGTCAATTACTCGCTATTTAATGTAATAGTCATTCCCTACCTTTTGCGAATAGCGGAGGAACACTGTACTGTATATTAAACTTACTTTTGGAGCAGACCTCCAAAGTATAATTACAACACGTCTGTGCAAAAAAAGAAATGAATAACCCAACCCAAATTGGTTTATTTTTAACTCCGCTGCTGGGTTATAGCACCATCCCAACAGTTGTTAACTCATTCACTGCCATTGACGGCTATGGACATCGAAAATTCATTTTAACTATTTCTATTAGTTTTAACATTTTTCTACTTTTGTTAACAAGAGTATGAAAACCTAGATTTTTTTGGAGTACATTTAGAACCGATATAAAATTTGTGATTGATGGTGAGTTAACTATTGAACTATTGAAGTCATGCAATTGATTACAGTTAAAAATTTGAATTGCCTGACGCAATTAAAAAAAAAGATTTTAAAAATTAGGGGCGTCAGGCAATTTAATTAAATTAATTAATTAATCGCATTACTTCACTAGTTTGTATACGAGTATACGAGTTCCAAGAATTGATTTAATAAATGGCTGAGGGGGAATGAATATCAGTGCGTGCTTCAGTGATAATTGCTAGATGGGATACTTCGTTGTTAGCCAAACTTACTAACAAGCCTGGACACTCAGGAGATACTATGCCAATAGGTAAAGCAACACAGACAATGTGAATGAAGTTCTCCCAGTGGTAATTTGCATTCTCACAGAGCCTGGACTGGCTAGATGTGAAGATTTCAATGTGATGTTCATGATGTTCCACTTCCAAGTAATGCAACCCATCTGTTGAGTCAGTACCCGATACAAATAATCCAATGAGTGAAACATTTCTTAACCCAGCGGTTGAGAAGAAAACAACCCATCTTGGATTGAGAGATTTTGTCCAAGTTCAAAAATAACCCAAAAGGGTTCAAATATAACCCAGCACTAGGATAGATGAAACAACCCAACATTTCTTAGTCTGTAATTTTTTTTTGTCCGTCCTTCACAGCAGTCTGTGGAATGGTAATCTTCCCGATGGTATGTCTGTGCTTGTTCCTGCAAACATGGCCACCTTTTATTTCAATCAACAATCAGATTTTCGTCCCAACACATTCCAAACGATGTCGCAGCTGGCAATGATTGTAAACCGTCTTATCCGGTCTGTTGGTTTGTGTGTAGGGGATGGCTGAGGCAAAACCAGAACAGAAGATCCTGGTCAACTCCAATGAATCTCTGCCCCCAAGAGCTGGACCCCTTTCCTCTCTGAATGAGGTAATAACACAGACAACACTTCAAACACATGAATTGTGTTATGTTAAAAAATGCCACATATTTACAACAAGGAATGATGATTATTATCAGTTAGATGTACCAGAAAAGCTGCAAACATGCACATTTTCATGTTAGTTGTTTTCTGCTTTTTTTGTGGAAAATAAGAAAACTACTCCAAGCCTCTCACGCTCTGTTCCTTCCTCTTGCTCAAGGATTTACTCCTTTTAAAAGCTACTTCTGCAGCCACTTTAAGCTGCTTGGGTGAGTGCTTCACTTTGCTACACCACAACGTTCGGGCCCACAACCAGAACCAGAACCACCATTCAATGAGTTTGAGTGAGACGGCTTCCTCCGAGAGAGTCAAGTCCTGGAATCAGCGCTGCAGCTCTAGCGTGCACCAGGTGGAACCCGGTAGCCTCAAGTCGAGCAGTCCAAGCCAGATCCGCTCCGTCAACGAGAACCAAAGTCCCAAACACTGCAGCCACACTAGAAGACAAGAGAAGGACCACAACTACATTCAGAGTCATTCAGGTGAGCTGAGATATGGTGACCAGACTCTGCATGTTTATAGAGAATCAAGAAAAATATTGGATTTGAAATGATATATATATAGAATCCAAGAGTCTGAAGTTTAGACTCCTGGATTATATATACATCATGCACTTGGGTTGTAATTAGGTTGTTCTATCTGCATAATAATTAATTTAAGGCAGCAACAAGTACAAAATGAGTAAACTGAACTCATTTATAAATTGATCTATTTTTATGTTAGTTCATTTCCCAGAGGTTTAATGTTTTTCATATTTTTGTACTTAAATTATTCTGTTTAAGATGAAATAGTGAAAAACAAAATATTGTAAAACAATCAAATGTTATCTTTTATTCATATATTTGTTGTAAGCTACGGAAAAATTGTGACATTAGTAGTACTATTTTATTTTTATTTAAAAAAAAATTGAATTAATCGCAAATTGTTTTTTTTGTGTTTTTTTTCAGTTTTTCTAGGGTATTTTTTCTGTGTTAAAAAAATATATTTTCTGAGGTTTTTTTATTATAATTATTCACTTTTTCTGAATATTTTCCCCCCATTTTTCAGATTATTTTTATTTTTTTTTACTGTTTATGATTGTAATTTATCCAACACCACATTTAGGCCGAGTATAAAAACCTCAGGTTTTTTTGGGGTTGAGCTACAAAAAATTCCAAGTCAACCAGGTTCGAGCATCAGCTAAACAGTCATGCAACACCAACACATTGCGAAAATCAGCTGATTTTACTGAAATGTACAACTGAGTGTCATCAGCCTAACAGTGAAAAACTATTCTATGATGACGAATAATAGATCTCCGAGGTAATCCATAAATACAAATTAAAATAGGCTCAGGTATCGAGCCTTGTGGTAAATCCAAAGTAAGATGCACAGATGAGGATAGATGCATTTTCTGTTTGACATTTATAAAGAGAACCATTCTAGAACAGTCCCAGAAAGCCCGACCCAATTTCTCAGGCTATCAGTCGTGATGGCATGATGATGGCAGGTTGTGAGACTCTCTCTCTCTCTCTCTCTCTCTCTCTCTCTCTCTCTCTCTCTCTCTCTCTCTCTCTCTCTCTCTCTCTCTCTCTCTCTCTCGCTCAGGTCCAACATCAGTGACGTGACTGCTAACCTCACAAGTGTTTATTTGCCAACAATTCCCAGTTTCATTTAGTTGTTAATCATGCTTTATCGTATCTATAAAGCACTTTAAACTCCAACAGGCCAAATTGCTGTACAAAAAACTGCGAGGGAGGGAATACTGGTGGGTTTTAAGAAAGGACTTAAAAGGGAGGAGTGGTGAAAGGCAATGAATTTCACAGTTCAGTTCCGCCACCAGTATTCAGGCAGTACTGTGAACTACTATCAGTTTCCTAGTGACCCTGAACAGGATAAGTAATAGAAAATCAACAAACACTTATTTTCATTTTCTTCATCTTTAACATTTCAAGTACACTGACAGCCGTAATGTCTTCTTGAGTGTTGTGACAGTTGGCTACAGCTTGTAACATTCTACTGACACCTAGAGGAAAAATACAGCACTACCATTATTTGAATTGATGACTTTTGTTGTTGCTCAAACAGTGTAAACCAGGGGTGTTCAAGTTCAGTCCTCGAGAGCCCCTATCCAGCCTGTTTTCCATGTTTCTCTCCACTAACACACCTGATTCATGATCAGGATCGTTATCGGGCTTCTGCAAAGCTTGCTGATTAGCGGATCATTAGATTCAGCTGTGCTGCAGGAAGGAAACATGGAAAACAGGCTGGATAGGGGCTCTCGAGGACCGAACTTGAGCACCCCTGGTGTAAACCAAGTGTCCATTTTTAACCACGTTACTTCAGAATCCTAACCCTTTTACAACCCTTGAGTGTCAAATTTCAGAGTGCCGTCATCTTCTTTTTCAGACAGTTTGACTGAATGGGTCGGATCTTCTCAGAAGCAGATGACACATGATGTATCAAACCCGGTCCCGTTCAGGAACCAGTCCCAGCATATTGAGGTATTTGCACATTCTCTTGCATTTTACCATGTCATAGCAACAACTATATTTGGGGGGGGGGGGGGTGTGTTCTTGTTTTTGTTACATAGTGGGACCAACACTACGGGATTTTACAGAGTTGTGGGGCCCACCCATCCATGCAAGTTTTGACCTCTTTTTGAGGGTCAAGACTTGGTTTTAGAGTTTAGGTTTTATTAGATTATGGTTAGGGTAAGGAATAGGGGTAGGCAATCATTTTTGATGGACGGGGTTAGAGAAAGGGGCTAAGAAATGCATTATGTCAATGAGATGGCCCCACAAAGATAGTAAAACTATCTACTAGTCTGTGTGTGTGTGTGTGTGTGTGTGTGTTTGTGTGTGAGAGCTGTATTTGTAATACAATACAAGCCTAAATGTTGTCATTTATGATACATTCATGTGTGATCATCTTATTTTAAAGTACTGTTTTAAATTAGGAAGTTGTAGTGTTTTTTTGTATCAGTTCATTGATTATTTATTCTTTGATAGTTTGATGTTTGCCTTTGTAGTTTTGTGAGTGGTTTGAGGCGACAAACAGAAAATGAATAAAGTATGACAGTGGTTATTTAAAGTTTGGGTTTTTGTGGACTGGTCCAGTTAATGGCTTCAATCTCCAGTACGTGTTACATTACTAAAACCAGACAATCACATTTGTTGACCAGGCCGATGGATAATCTTTGAATAGAGAGCTAAAAAATGTATTTAGAAAATTAGTATGTTAGACTCTAAAAACAGTTGGGGTCAAAAATAACCCAATTATGGCTAAAAAATGGACCGATCCATTTTATAGGTCAATTTGACCCAACTTTCTGGGTTGTTTTATACAAAATGACCCACATTTTTGACCCAAGTAAAGGATCTGACCAATATTTAATATTTGCTGAAAGACCCATTCCTTGACTCAAAGTTGGGTCAAATCGACCCAAGTAGAGGATCGGTACATTTTTTACCTATAGTTGGGTTATTTTTTACCTAACTGTTTTTAGAGTGTACAATCCTAAACCCAACAGCTTTGATTAGCCATTACTCCTTTCTGTTATTGTGTTTAACATGAAATGAATTTTGATTAATTACTTATAGGCTACCGATACTTAAATGAGTTCATGAAGCTATTGTTTGTTTGTTTACATTGATAAACAAATTGTGTGTATGGGTTTATGGTGGATTACTTAATTCTGCTGGTGGAAAAAGGTCATTATAAAAGAAAATGTGCAATGGCCACAAACATTGAACATCAATCCTTCCAGTGTATGTAGAAATCTTGCTTTAAACATTAGGCCGCTGGGTGAAGCACTTTGTCAGTCCTGCAGCACAAAATGATGGACAGACAATTTCACACTTTCCAAACCCTCATAACGCATTAACTGGATGTTCCTCATGTGGGAGAGTGAAGAATGACATGACATGTCATTTTAGTTGCAACAACTCTACAGGGAGAGAATTTAGCCCTGATTTGTTTTTACGGGCAGTTTTAGGACAATTGTGATCAAATAGAAAATAAATATATTATTAGTTTCATGTGATCCTGATATGAGGTTTTTCCTGTTTTCTGAAAGGATGAAAACGATATACTTGTTTGTATTGCTTTTTATCAAAACAAAGGACAAAACACTAACTTAAGTGTTATGTGGCCCTCGAACTACAATGATTTAGACATCCCTGATGTAACCCATTCCATTTGTATGTTAAGTGTCTTTTCCCCTCCTCAATGGCAAGACTTTTGCTGCCCCCCAGAGACATTTTCTAAAGTCCACAATCAACCCTACGGTTTTGAATGTGTTCATCTTCAGGTGTGCTGGCTGCATCAGAGCACCTGTCACTCCACTTCTCGTCAATATGTAGACTCACTATCGTCTTTAATGGGGGTAATGACTGTGATCTGCAAATTTGAGCAGCTTGACAACAGGCACACACACAAATGATCATTAAATATCTTCTCATTAAAAGGGATATCAAGTCAAACATTTTCTTTACAATAATTGGTTATATGTGGCCTCAATAGACTAAACATGGCATTCTGATAAATATTTTGTTTCTCGAGTATGAATTAAGCAGCAAAATACACCGATTTTTATTCATCTCACGGGGCGGCCATTTTGTCACTTGCTAACGACGACATCACAGTTGCTCAGAGGAGCTCAGGTAACAACCAATCATGTCTCACCTGTTTTATGAGTTTGGTCATGTGACGATTGCAAGCTGAGCCGTGATTGGTCATTATCTGAGCCCTGAGCAACTGTGATGTCATCTTCAGTCGGCAGCAGGGAGCAAAATGGCCGCCCCTTAGATGGATACAACTGGGTGGATTTTGCTGCTTGATTTGTATTTCACAAATGGGGAAGCATAAAACATATTGTAAAATAAATAAATAAATAAATAAATAAATGTGACTTAACATAGCATAGTCTTGAAACTTAGAGTTTCCTCTGCTTCTTCCCATTGAAACAATCACAGCAATAGAAAGCATTCATTATAATCAAATTTGTGAGTTTACTCCATGACAGCTAAACATCAACATAACCCCAAAAAAGACACCTAGCTAAGGCAGCTGTGGTTTGAATGGTGTCTTGTGAAAATGTTTTTGGCATTTGGTTCTTGTATGTCGTTTAACACAAGGGATGAGTGGAAGCACTATTGAATTGTAGTTTATGGCTACTAACGTTGCTATGAGTGAACCAAGAAGTTAAACTCGTAAAAAGAAGTATTGACAAAGCCGTCTATTCTGTGATTTAGTTATCAGGATGCGTTGGAATGAACGGCTGTCTCGAGGCTCTTCTCAAGACTCTGAAAGACAGCAAAATCAAATGATATTGCCTTTCATAGTGTTAAAAGCAAATGAGTGAAAGCAGACCGGAATAGGCAGATTGCCTAAGGGAAATGAAAGAGTGAGGGAGTGAGAGCGAGCTATTAAAAGTAGGACGAGTTGTGACGCACTGCACACGGTGAGCGTGTAAGGGGCGGGGCTTACGTGTAAAGCAAGCAATAGCAAGACAGAAACGATCTTTAGCATCAGTCTTAAACTGCTCTCAAAAACATATAGAGGCAGGCATTCTCTCGCTTTCTCTACCACTTTTTTCTTTTCTTTTTTTTTACCCGTGCTTTCTCCCTCTGTCCCTCTCGCTTCTTATTCCACCTCTCTCTGTATGTTTGTGGATGCTGGACATGAAATCCAACAGGACTACGTCTGCAGTGGTTGAATGTAAGCCTAGCAAAGTGAGTGGCAGAGATGCGCGTGTGTATTTGTGCGCTATATTTGCGTGTTACAGTTTTGTAGTACAGTCGTTAATGTTTGAGTTTATTTGTATTCATTGTTTAAAACTTATTGTGGCAAAGTATACTGTAAAAGTTGCTTGTGCTCGGCATTCGTGTTTCCACCCACAATACAAAATCATGTAGATTAATAAAATCCTCTTACGGTAATTGCCTGGAGGAATATGAATGGTGCGTTTACAGAATGCAGTAAACAGGAGTTTAGACCGCATACATTTATGTCATCAATTAAAAGCATTGCCCAAATGTGTCTATTGGCAGGGAAAACAGCAGCCCAGCAGCCCAGAGAGCCCGGGTCCCAGTGACGAGACCACAGACACAGAAGACAACGACGAGGAGGACCTGGGAGTTCTTGAGGAGCAGCGAAGTATTATCCTCCATCTACTGTCCCAGCTCAAACTTGGAATGGACCTCACGAAGGTGAACTTCTGATCCTTGCCTCTGATGTGTGTGTTCTTTAGGTGACTTTATCTTCACAGAAAATGCACCAGAGTTCAGTGTAGAAGTTCAAATGACCATATGGCGTATAAGGTACTTATGCTACATAAAACAGTTGGAGAAAAGGCACATTCGCTATTGCATAAGATGAAACACAGTCTGTTCCATTTCAATAGTTCACCATATTTTAAACTGGTGCTCAAACTACGGCCCGGGGCCATTTGCAGCCTATTATCCATTATTCTGCGGCCCACAGCATATACTAAAATTGACATTTGACGCAAGGCTAGTTTAAAAAAAAAAGTAGGAATGGTGCTAAAAAAAAAAAGCCATTACTACTAATACATTGGTTTATATACTGTAAACTTTCCTAAATATGCAAAGATACAAACAAACTATTTATGACTAAAATAAGAAAATTTCTCTTCAAAATTAGATTTTAGTAGCAAAAATAGTTTCTTCCACTTTCTGCTCTGTGTCAAGGTCTGATTTAGGAATAATGTATATCACATTAATGATCCTCAAGTAAGAATTGTCAACTTCCTTGTTTTGGTCCTGATTATAGAGATGAGATTCGGCTGCTGTTCAGTGGATCTAGTCTAGTGGGATAACAGGGTCATTAGGCACCCCAAAATCTTGAAAGTTCCTTCACTATTTGACTTATCACCTTTAACAAAAAGCTGCTATGTAGCGGTGTATCAAATTAACTAGAAAACAATAAATGATACATAATTGCTTGATTGAGTGATTTTTTAAGTCAAGCGAAAAAGTTTGGACACCCCTGTTTTAAAACATTGATTTCCTATTGAAAAATCATCAAACTCACCATCATAAAACCCTTAATTAAAGATGCACTTTGTAACAATTTGCCTCAAAATATCTTTACAGTAACCTTTTTATTTGACCATTTATGACTGAAACATTTTTTAATTAGTAGATTAACACCTTAGCTGCTCATAATCGGAACGCCTGCTGGCCAATAGTTTTGGTATGGGTTTGAATTTCCCGCCCTCTGCCTACTGATGTGACGTCATGTGTGCATTGTGTACATGAAGAAGGGAAAATGCAGTTTCGTTTTTTGGCCACCGGTGGCAGTAGCGATCCAAAATTAATTTTTTTGCGTTTTGTAGCTTAACTATATGTTACATTTTAAGTAACAGTTTAATATTCTTCTCTGTCAAACAAATATGAAAACGAGTCTACTAAACCAGTCATTTCCAATCACTGTGTCATGGCAACTGGCTGGTAAAATCAATAACGTTTCGATTGCTAACGTGCTTTGCTTTCTAGTTTTATCACTCAATGATGTTTTGGTTCTAGCCTACAATCACATGGCTTCTGCTCAGGTGATTGTGGTGACTCATACAGACCAATGAGCTAACATGATTACCAATGGCCCACTGCTCTGGATCACAAGAAGAATGTGCTGATAATATAGAATGTAGGAACGACAAGGTTTCTCAGGCAGCTGAAAGTGTCAACAAAAGCGGAGTCATCCACTCCCGAAATAAGGAGCCATCGCTTTAAATGCATGTATCAGTTTGGCTCAAGTTCCCACTGTAACCCTAAATGGGATAAGCTGTATAGAAAATGGATGAATTGTGTTTGACTGATTCATGTAGGTTCCTTTTTAACTCATTCACTGCCATTAAAGGCTATAGACGTCAAAAATTCAATTGAACTATTTCTATTAGTTAGTTAAAATAATTAGTTAGCATTTAGCATTTAGAGCCCACCTATCTGACCACCTAACCCAGCTCTGTTGGTCAGATAGGTGCATTTTATTTTCTAGTGTTTATAGAATAATATATGGTTCGAGTGTCCAAATCTAACATATATTTTGTTATAGGTTTGAAGTTGAACAATTTTAATGGCGTTGCAATTAATATTCATAGAGATTGTATTTAAAGTATTAGAATACATTTTTCATACTGTTTAATGTGATCAAGTATTTGCATAGATTATTGAACAAAACAAAAAAAGTAGGGTGTGTGAAATAACCCAGAATTGTAGTTAATCTGACCCAGCATTTGGGGATAGCAAATGACAAAAATATGAAGTTGAAACAACCCAGAATAACTCATCTGTTGGGTTAAATTGGCCAATCCATTCTGCTGGGTCAAATTAACTCATTCACTGCCATTGACGGCTATAAACGTCAAAAATTCATTTGAGCTATTTCTATCAGTTTAACTTTTTTTCCCACTTTTGTTAACAAGAGTATGAAAACCTAGAATATTTTTTATTGTACATTTAGAACAGATATAAAATGTGTGATTAATCGTTAACTAATCGAGATTAATGGAGTTAACTATTGAAGTCATGCGATTAATTACAATTAAAAATTCTAGTCTGACGCCCCTAATTCTTAACAATCTTTTCTTTTTTTAATTAGGGACATCAGGCGATTAAATCGTTTTAATTGTTATTAATCACATGACTTCAATAGTTAACTCGATTAATCTCGATTAGTTAACGATTAATCACACATTTTATATCTGTTCTAAATGTACAATAAAAAAAAATTCTAGGTTTTCATACTCTTGTTAACAAAAGTGAAAAAACGGATCTAGAAATAATTAAAATGAATTTTTGAAGTCTATAGCCGTCAATGGCAGTGACTGAATTAAGGATGCACTGGTAGCAGCTGAACTGTGCTGATTCTTAAAGTCATATTTGACTGGTGCTAAGTGCTGTGTGGCCTGGTTGTGTTGTGCAGTTCAGTATAATCAATGCAATTGTTCCCCCCGCCAGTCGTTAGTGATTAGCACCACGTTACATAATAGAAATTCGCAGAATACATCGAATTTTGTCTCATACAGGGAAGTTGCAGTTATGCATTGTTGTATCATGAAGCACTGACACGAAAACAGGAAGCATGGGTGAATGCCCTCAAGCGCGTAATGATCGCCCCACAGTCGATCGTCCCACATTTCGAAGCTCTAGATTTCTTAGCATGCATTTAAAGGGGAAGTCAACTTTAAACATTTCTTGACAATAATATGTCGCGTGTGACATGGCATTCTAATTAATATTACATTTGTGGAATATGAGTTGTGAAGCAAAATCCAGCCCCTTTTATCCATCGCAGGGGGCGGCCATTTTGCCACTTGCTGCCGACTGAAGATGACATCACAGTTGCTCAGGTCTCAGGTAACAACCAACCACAGCTCAGCTTCAGATAACAGGTGACTGTGATGTCATTTTCACTCGACAAGAAGTGGCAAAATGGCCGCCTTCTGATATTGATAAAAACTGCTGGATTTTTCTGCGTAACTCATATTCCACTAATGCAATATAAACCAGAATACCATATTTAGACTAGTAGGGCTGCATAGAACATACTATTGTCAAGAATTTTGGGGGGTTTGACTTCCCTTGAACCGCTGCATATTCGAGGTTCTACGCTACTGGAACTGCGATGGATCTCCACAGTTTTCGATCTTCTACGGCTGTCTGAAGCTCTTTATACTTCACACTCGATGAAGGTCGAGTTGGGCCTACCATAGATGGGTCTCCTCCACCCATTCAAGGTTCAGCATCCACAATTTATTTATTTTTGAACCCGTCTTCCATTATTTGCTTAAAAGCTCACCAATTCACCGTTTTTATGCTCAGTGAATTTCCATCTTCTCTTCCTTCTCACAGGTAGTGCTCCCGACATTCATCCTAGAGAAGCGCTCTCTGTTAGAGATGTACGCCAATTTCATGGCTCACCCAGACATGTTCCTCTCTATCACCACCGGATCCACGTCAGAGGAGCGCATCATCCGTTTTGTTGAGTACTATCTTACTGCCTTCCATGAGGGCCGCAAGGGTGCGGTGGCCAAAAAGCCCTACAACCCCATCCTGGGTGAGACCTTCCACTGTACCTGGTGCGTGCCTCGGGACTGTGTTCGATCCCTCAGAGCCACCAGCTGTACGGCTCCCAAATCAGGAGTCGCCTTCACATCTTCGACTTCAAACTCCTCACAGAAGGGGACGGAGAGTCGCAGTGGGTTCGAGTCCGACTGCTACCAGGTTCGCTTTGTGGCAGAGCAGGTGTCTCACCACCCGCCTGTATCAGGATTTTACTACGAGTGCAAGGAGAAGAGGATGTGTGTTAATACTCATGTGTGGACCAAGAGCAAGTTCTTGGGCATGTCTGTTGGAGTTTCAATGGTTGGAGAAGGTAAGATAACTACTCTTTTAAAATGGATGATTATGTTATAATACAGTGTATTTTCAAAAAGAAGTACCTGTGATGTTTTGTAAATAGGGGTGTCAGGCCATTAAAATGTTGAATTAATCGCATGACTTCAATAGCTAACTCACGATTAATTGCAATTTTTTTTAACTGTTCTAAATGTACATTAAAATGTAAAAAAAATTCTAAGCTTTCATACTCTTGTTAACATAGAAGTGGATTTTTTTTTTAAACTAATAGAAATATGGCTGCATCTTTTAGTTATACCATAATTCATAACATTGAGTTAAAATTAAAAAGATGTACTGTACTGTAAAAAAAGAGTGATATTGCTTTGTGTTGAGGTCATTTTTCTGCCTCTAGATGGCATAATTGCATTTGTGAGACATTGATGACCGCTCAGTGCATTTTTCTTCTCATATCAAGAGCTATCCAATCTTTAACATGAATTAACTTGTCAAATTCAGAACATTTTTAAAATTCTAAAATACAACCTGACCCAAGTCTCCACAAATACATGCATTTATTTTTAAATTTATTACTGCTGAATTTTGATGTGGACGTGCCTGTTGCGTTGCGACTGGAATTCCCCCAGTACGGGCTTTCCAAGTAAGGGGCGGTCATTAAAAAATTGCTGTTAAAGGAACTGTAAATTAACTCAAAATTAACACACTAACTTTGACACCCTTATTTGTAAACCTTTTTTATGCAGTGCAGTGCAAAAGGAATCACAAACCATCGGTCATATACATATATATATATATATATATATATATATATATATATATATATATATATATATATATATATATATATATATATATGACTTGTGTATATATAGGTCTTTGTCTCATAGTTGCACAACCAGGCATGCGGGAACGTATGTAATCAAGAGAATGCTCATGTCCACCAAGGTGAATGCACGTGCTTAAAAAAACAATACAAACAGAATGGCATGTGCAATAAAGTCAAACTAATGAAATAGCTGAAGGTGTTAAACAATACATGCATGTGCGTGCGTGCGTGTGTGTCTTGTGGAAACAGATGTGAATACAGTTGACCTGGACACAAGACAGCTGGCTGTTACATAAGCGTCAGAGAGGAAGCAGGGAGCAAAGCATGATGGGAGCTCAGTAGGGACATGAGGCAGACAGTTTGAAAACTCAAATCGCAAATAAACAGTAATTGAGGTCAAGCTACACACAGACCCTCTTAAATGCTTGTTTCTTTCACAGAAGGATTGGATTTTACAATTGAAGCATGGCACATTCAAATTGCACAATTGCCCTTGCCGGGAAGTCGTACGTAAAGAATGTTAGTTAGTTAGTTTGGTTAGTGTGTGCCACACAATGAGTATGACTGCTCTCACACATTGTTGCCACTCAGTTGTTATTTTTGTTGATGAGCTGTGTTTTGTGGAAAACACTACTTCACCGTTATATTTTTATGCAGGATCGTGAGTGATCGGCGGCAACAATGAATACACAGAGACTTGATATGCTTTGCTAGAATAACCGTGTTTTTTATTCCCCGCAAACAGCAATCAACATTTATACCGTGCTAGGATAATCGTACGTTTTATCCCCCGCAAACAGTAATCAACACCTGCGCTATGCTAGAATGATTATCCCTTTCATTCCCCGCAAACAGCAACAGTCACAACTCGATTTGCTAGAATTTACCTTTTATTCCCCGCAAACAGAAATACTCACAACTTGCTTTGCTAGAATTATTGTACCTTTTATTCCCCGCAAACAGCAATCAATATACTACAACGTTAAGCAGCATAATATGATGATCATCAGCGCTTACCTTGACACTAGACCGGAGAGCCCACGGTCCGGGTAGAACGAGCTGCAAAACGGCTGGGCAATCGTACGTGTTCCGCAGCTGACTCTGTCAGGACCGCGTGCCGCTCCGTCTTTTATTCATTAGCGTGGGAAACCGGGCTAGCAAAGCCCTTTCTCAGACACTTTCGAAAACATGTTTTGCAAAGCAGGGAAGGCTGTAGTATAAACAAGGAAGAGTTCCCAGGTTGATCCAGCCCTTTATTTACAAATTGTTGGGCACCTGGATTTGTACAACAGTTCAGGACAACAACATATCCTTATATAAGAGGTTTCATGAGGACATATCAAACCATGTTTTTTTTCCCCTTCAAGCTGTACAAGTCATGAGTCGTTGTTGTGTCCGGTCATCTAAATTATAAATGTATTAATCCAGTGGTTCTTAACCTGGGTTCGGTGAGTCCGTTTCAGGGGTAAACCCTATACCTAAATACCTAAACCTATTTTATTTTTCAATAAAGTAAGGTTGAGTGAAGACGCATAGGAAACTGCTGGGGTTCAGTACCTCCAACAAGTTCAAGAACCGCCGTGTTAATCACAGCTTTTTATCAACCTCTCCCAGGTGTACTGCATCTGTTAGAGCACGATGAAGAGTACGTGTTCACGCTTCCTTGTGCCTACGCCCGATCCATTCTGGCCGTGCCTTGGGTGGAGCTAGGGGGAAAGGTCACAATCAGTTGTGCCAAAACGGGCTACTCGGCTACAGTCACGTTCCACACCAAACCTTTCTATGGAGGGAAAGTTCACAGGTAGATGGACACGCTTGTCATGTGACACTAATAAACAAACAACCCCTTGCTAACAAACAGTGGTTGAAAGGAATAGGCTATTTTTGTGTTTACACGTAACAGTAGTATATAGCAATTACGTAAGCTCTTTAGCTGGTTGAACATCCTCACGTGAACCAATTTGCCTTCTACAGAGTCACAGCTGAAGTTAAGCACAACCAGACAGGAAACATAGTTTGTAAAGTCCAAGGCGAGTGGAACGGCGTGCTGGAGTTTACCTACAGTAATGGAGAAAGCAAGGTAATTGATACCTCCAAGCTGCCTGTCATCAAAAAGAAGATCAGGCCAATAGAGAAGCAGGAACACAATGAGTCACGGTGAGTCAGAAGATGCATCACTAATGGAACACAATTAATTGGTGATTGTTAAATTCTTGTTTAAAAAAAAACGGTTTCCATGACTTTTGACCAGCTGACATCCACTAGTCAGAAGCAGAGCTGCACTGTGCTTGTTTTGTGTGGCTAGAGCGTGAGATAGTTATACTTTTTTCAAGCAATCGTAAACTTATTGCAGCTACACCTACCAACAAGCTGCAAGAAAGAGATAAAACATAAATATAAAAAAGATTCATATCCAATAAAGAGAGCGTGGATATTTTTGGCCTCATAGCCCTAATCATCGACTGGCTGTCAGCAACAGAGACTCTCCATGCTTCGCTTTTTACGCACAGGTAGGCCTACAGTTAATTAAAATAAAAATAATGATCTAATTAACATAAAAGGTCGACCGAAAATGAAAGCAAGTTTCAAAACTGCGCACGCCAGAGTTGCGTTCAGTCATGTCTCTCAGTGTGTAGGAGTTTGAAAGTCAAAATGAATTCACTGCCATTAACGACCATAGACGTCAAAAATTAATTTGAACAATTTCTATTAGTTTAACATTTGTTTCCACTTTTGCTAACAAAAGTATGAAAACCTAGAAAAAACAGATATTAAATTTGTGATTAATCGTTAGTTAACTAGTGAAGTCATGTGATTAATTACAATTGAAATTTTTATCGCCTGACGCCTCTAATTAAAAAATAAAAATAAGGGGCGTCAGATGATTAAAATTTGTAATCGTAATTAATCGCATGACTTCAATAGTTGACTCACGATTAATCACACATTTTCTATCTGTTATAAATATACAACAAAGTTTTTATAAAAAAATGAGATGAAAAAAAAAGTTCAACTAATAGAAATAGTTCGCATGAATTTTTGACGTCTATAGTCGTCAATGGCAGTGAATGAGTTAACATTTTGCGCTTAAAAACACACACAAAGAAACTCAAAACTGATTGGGTGTTAATGTGGCAAAATGTTATGGAAATCACTGAACACCAACTCGCGTACTTCTTCCTTGAGAATTAGGATGTATGATTGAAGTGTTCCGTTTTTTTTTTGCACACTTGTTTTCGTGTCCAGGCGCCTTTGGCAGCATGTCACAGCGTCTCTGAGGGCAGGAAGAATGGATGACGCCGCAGAACACAAACACCGCCTTGAGGAGAAGCAACGCAGCGAGGACAAACAGAGAACTGCCACCAAAACTCCTTGGAAACCCAAATATTTTATCAAAGAGGTGAGGAAGATTAGAAATTCAGTGGTTTGTCCCTAATAAAATGGGTCTGGTTAAGAACTGACCCGTTTTGATAACGATACAATTTGGCAGTAACATACT
This sequence comes from Vanacampus margaritifer, assembly GCF_051991255.1. Classification (NCBI taxonomy): domain Eukaryota; kingdom Metazoa; phylum Chordata; class Actinopteri; order Syngnathiformes; family Syngnathidae; genus Vanacampus; species Vanacampus margaritifer. The sequence continues at coordinate 10,647,522 of NC_135440.1, read as the reverse complement.
ATAAAGTTAACACTTAAATTGATAGCTCTAAATTACAACCACTTGTTATGACTTCTGGCACAGCAAATGTTGTTTGTCAGTACACAAAAAAAAACGAGTGTTTCATTTACAACACTTTAGCCAGGAAGTTGTTTATAAAGATTTAGACAGATATACAGTACCAACACTGGATAAAAACAAACAGTGTCTTCTTTTTTGTGTGTGTTGATATGCAGGGTGAAGGTTGGGTCTACCACAACCCACTGTGGAAAGTTCATTGACCAGAATCTTTGGAAGCAGTTCTCCACTAATCATCAAGAGAGAAATAGGACACCAAAGGCGTTTACAAAAACTTTCAATCATCGAATTGAGTCTTTCACACTGTTGAGATGACTGTATTCACAGTACCAGTGTAAATTAGGGAAAGGAGAACACACGCAAGACCTTCACTCTTTATTGTTTGAAATAACACAGTTTCATATAACTCACTATAAAATATAGTGTAGAGAACACTGCATAGTGTATATGAGCATTTTTTGTGGTTTTATGTCGAAGTGCTTGTAAATAAGAAGTAACCCAGACTGCTTTTTTGGTTCCACATGGATTTAATTAAAACTATTTGGAGGAAACACTTTGCACATTTTATAAAGGTTGGTTGGAATAATAAAGAAAAAACAATAACTTGTGTTTTATGAAAGTCACACTCTTCATCTTTTTCCTGACAAATGTTCTGTCTTTTCACGCTGATTCCAAAATGTTGCTGGTAAATGATGAAACGAGACTTGACACCGTATCAACCATCATTTACTGACATCTAGTGGGCAAAAGGAAGAAGTGCCACTGACACACACACAAAAAAAAAAACTTGGAACATTTTAGATGTGCAGAACATGCATGGAACTACATCGGAGAAATGGCCTCATACAATCTGTTAAATGAAACCAAAGGATTTTGATGAATAATATAACATAATTATTACAATAGCAATAACTATAATAAATTTAATATATATATAGATATATACTTTTAATATTTGTAATAATAATAATACATTTTATAATAATAATGTATGTAATAAACATTTTAATAAATATATTTAAAAAATAATAAATACAAATTTTATTATTTTTTAAATATATTTATTAAAATGTTTATTACATATTTTATTTTATTATAAAATAGCAATAACAGCATTTTAATAGTAATGATAAGCATAACAAATAAATACATAAAATTCCTCCTTAATCAATGACACAGACGATGAAAAAGCATAATACTACTGTCACGGTGCAATGCAAAATCACCACCATCCCTTTTCAAGTATCCTAAGTGCCTGTTCTCACTGACTACGTTTACATGCAGTCAATATTCGGGTTAAGGTTAAGAATTCCGGTTTCTGAAACAATCAAGGTAACACGTTTACATACTAATTTGTGCTCGGTTGGAATAAAGCTTGCTTTATACGTCTGCGTTTGCTCTTGCATTAATGACTGGCGTACATCACGTGATCGACGCCAGTCATTAAAGTCAAGTACTGTGTCGCTCGTGGCCGGGTGCGGCGCACACGTCTCCAAATCTTGAACGCCGTAGAGATGGCGGGTCGTAACATCGCTCGTGATTGGTCCGTTTCAATGGCGTACTCAGCCAACTGTGTTTGTATGCGCAGACGGCGCAAATCCGCTTCCCGGCTACTAGTGGGCTGGGGCTCGTCCGGGGGTTCGCTGGCTGCAGCTAGCTCGAACAGGTGCTCTGTTCCCAATGCATGCCTACCTTTGAATCTGGAGCTCATAACATTCCAAGTTCTTCCCACGGCCCCGCTCCAAGTAGCTCGGGATGGTGGCTTGAGCATAATTAAGCGGCGGCAAGGTCTAGATCCCGTCAGGCGCCTTTTCCCCCACTCCCGCCGTTGAAGCTCCAAGCGAGGTAGCATACGTGGACGATCCGCGCAAGAAGACATGGCGGACGAGCAAACGCTGTCGTAAACAACAGTGTTTTCTACTTCCCGATTCTTTGTTTTCCATTTATTTTGTCAAATGTATGTTGACCATTCACCCCAAATTGCCAAAGTTGTTAGTTTATTGAAAAAAGAAAAAAAGCTTTCTACTTCTAACGGGGTGCAGTGTTGTTCATATGCCGAAGACGCTCTTCACTGCCTCCTATAGTTTGGGAGAATATCGACCACAGCGGGGAAAAGCCACGCTGTGTAGGATGAAGGTGTGTTCGGAGGCGCACACCGTCAAGCAAAAACCCTTCGAAAGTGGAGGCTTAGGGTTAACCCCCGTCCCCAGTGCTATCTGCACCCGTGAATCAAACTATATAATTTTGTCTTGTCAAGGTCTGCTAACAAAACGCTAACATCAATTGCACAGCCAATGTTTATAATGTATAAATGTGTTCTGTAAAAAAAACACAGAAAATGAATGCTTAATAATCTGTGATATAGCAGGACACGAACAATCAACCTGCGATTCAATAGTGGTTCACTCTATATCCATTTAAATGTACGTGAACAATGACTGACCGAAAGGCATTTTGTGAGCATTAACCGGGCGCAGATACAGCGTGGGGGGATTAGCATGAGAATAGTTTGTGAGTGCTGGAAGGTCAGTAGTTCATTTCTCTCTCAATCCAGCTCATGCTTTCTCACCTTTGCCCCAAACTGCCCCAGTACACGGAGCTTGGACCCGACTTGGTCACCTTACCCTGAACGCTAATATTAGCAACTGTCTATTTGACTCCCCTCCTGGTAACTGGAAAAAAACATGGAGGACAGCCGCACCTTTTTGTACTTTGCATATGGTAGCAACCTGCTAAAGGAACGACTGCAGCTCAAGAACCCATCTGCAACGCTGCACTGTGTGGCCCGACTTAAGGTATGGCAGCTGCCACACATTGACTTCATTCTTGGACACTAAGCTAATTTGTGTTTCAGGACTATAAATTGGTATTTGGGAACTATAAAGGCCTCGCCAGTGAGCGTTGGCATGGAGGCGTGGCCACCATAGAGCACAGTCCAGGAGATGAAGTGTGGGGTGTGGTGTGGAGGATGAACAAGTCTGATCTGAAGTCTCTAGATAGGTGACGTATCATCCTCGCTAGCGACGTTGACGCGGTGTGACGTGTTCTTCGTGGAACTGACAACGCGTGTGTGTTCAAATGTCAGTCAAGAGAACGTCATGTTGGGAGCGTACAGTCCTGTGGAAATATCGGTCAGGACAAAAGGCCAGGAGCTTCGTTGTCGCACCTACTTGATGAACAGCTGTGTGTATGCGCCGCCATCACCACAGTACCTACTGGTAAGTGTAAGGAACCATATTTGAAATCAAAATGGATGTCACTTGCCTCTCTTATAAGATGCTAGCGTCTCATGATTTATTCATAAATTCATTCCTAAATAGATTTACATAACAAAACATCACTTGTTTATCGTCACCTTTTCCCTGCACGAATCAACCAGAAAAGTCACCTGACAACGTTATTAACCAATTGCACATTCTTTTGTGCTCCATGATCACACAGTTTGTTTGTGAGAATGCCAGATTGTTCTTTCCCTTACTGAGAGCTTCAAATAATGTACGTATGAGAATGACTGCAGATGAAGACAGAGTGGCTTTGTGACCGTTCTTTTGTCTTCTACTATACATGCAGTGCGTGCATTAGACCACTGTGTGCCCCCCGGGTTTAGGTTACTCTATTGAAATACTAACTGACATGGTTATAACATGCAGAACAACAAAGGCTTACAGTATGTGTATAGCAAGTTAACTTAAAATCTACAAATCTCACTATAAAGGAATACAAACCTTTTAGCAAATAAATCGACAAATAGTAATGATTGAGGATCATGTGCAAAACTTATAAATAAATCTAATGAGAAGTGTGTTTCATTAAGTAATGAAAATGATGTTGTTAACTCATTCACTGCCATTGACGACTATAGACGTCAAAAATACATTTGAACTATTTCTATTAGTTTAAAAATGTTTCCACCTTTGTTAACAAGAGTATGAAAACCTAGGAAAAAAATGATTGTACATTTAGAAAAGATATAAAATGTATGATTAATCGTTAGTTAACTAGTGCAGTCATGGGATTAATTACAATTAAAAAAAAATTAAATAGCCTGATGCCCCTAATTAAAAATAAAATAAAATATTAGGGGCGTCAGATGATTACATTTTTAATCGTAATTTATCGCATGACTTCAATAGTTGACTCAATTACTGATTTTATATCTGTTATAAATGTAAAAAAAATTTAATGAAATAAAAACATTTTAAACTTAATAGAAAATAGTTCACATGAATTTTTGACGTCTATAGCCATCAATGGCAGTGAATGACTTAAAAAGAGTATTTAAATGTAATGCAGATTGCTTTGTGTTTTCTGGGGGCGCTTAGGGGACCAAATGAACCTGTTTTTGTGGGAAATGCATATTAGTGGGTTTTCTTTTTCTTCTTTTAAAATAATTTTATGAATTTACACTTTTTTATATGCATAATTGGAAATGAAAATTGCATTGTTTGGGGTATTGCAAAACAAATTTTCGAAGATGAAATTATCATGTTAGCTCCGTTGCTAACGAAATATCTGTAGTGATTGTAACAGGCAACATTACGAATGCCAATCGCACCAAGCAGCCAGGATGTTTAAACACGTATAATTTGTATTTTCTCATTGAAGGTGATTGTGATGGGAGCAGAGCAAAACCGATTGCCTAAGGACTACCAGGAGAAGCTGAGAGCAATCGAGACCAACAAGTATGGGGGTCCTCTACCTCTGATGGTTGAGCTGGAGCTTGAGTGAGCCAGAGAAGCAGAAAGACAGGCCTGACCCAATAGACTGCATGTCCGGCTTTAAACGGACCAAAATAACTTACGGACACGCAACTCTGAGAACTCCTAATCTTGTCTGATCTTGGAAATCACCTAGCCCTAAAATCTATCATGTTTATGTTATCATGCTAATTCATGCTGCATCAAAAAGACATCATACTGCTTGATTAACTGCAGTTGGAGTTCGGGTATATGGAGAAATCTCTAATTGCTTGCTATTTGGTAAAGAATGTGATTGAAGAACAGTTTTCTATCATAAAATATTTTATAAGTCTGCCTCTTGCTTTTGAAGCAATCACCATTGATCATCTGATGGATCCTCATCTTCTTGGGTCCCAATGTCATAAATCTATGATTTTTCCAAAATAGATTATGCCTAACCAGAAGACACCTTGAGAGTTAATTACAGATGGAGAAATCCCCTTCCAGGATGAGCAGTCAGCATTACATGCTGTTGAAGAAAATATATTTTCTTCGCGTGTTCATTTTCTTTCGGGTAGTGAGAATGTTGGTTATCCGAATGCAGGCTGGAGATCGATGAACAGTCACTTCAAAGCTTTTATTTCTACAGAATATTCCGGGCACAAATGAGATCCAGACAATTGCTGCAGCCTCTCATTAGTGCGAAGTTACAGCGGACTCACAGCATTCTTATACTATCTTGAAGGGCGGTACCACAAAAGCCCCAAGCCCCCAGCCCACCCGGAGTTCACCAGACATGAGATAAGACTTTTACAGACATCATTCAATACACATTGACTTCAACCACAGACAAATGTTCTATTGTGGAAATAGAGGAGGCCCCCCCAGACCTGCCAGCACAAGCAGAAATTGCGACAGCACTCACAAAGACACATCCACAGGTAAAAGTTCTACTGAGGAAATAAATAAATTAAAAGTTATGACTAAATCTGGGCAGACGACCCTCTTCAATGCCAAGTTGGCAACATTTAATGGAATAAAGCGCTGCAGGTAGATGCCACTGGAAGAATCGTTCTCCTCAGGAGCTGCCCTGATGGGTTATGCAGAATCCTCCAGAGCATCATCTCTGGGGAAGTGGCCCTCCTCATTTCTTATCTAACTGCTCCTCTTTGTCCCAAGGTGCACCACAGGGCTCAGTACTTGATCCTCCCATCCTCTACCTTGTTCTCTCGGGTATCGTACAGTTTTTCGTGCCATATCATGAAGAAATGTGTGTTGGTATGACAACAACATTTCTTGAATCCTTGCACTTCACTACCGACTTGGAGTTTGTGTATACATTTTTCGCTGTTTGGATAAGCTAGCTCCCTCAGCTAGCAAGACCTTCTCAGTGAAAAGATGGCACCGGAAACTTGTGCAGCACTAGTTTAGCACTTGTACATGTAAAGCATCTGAACTCAAAATGTCTGAAAAAAAATCATTTATAAGACTTTTTTTTTTTTAAAGCAGCCTCTGGTTATCTATTATTTTTAGGTTTTTTCGAGAATTTGATATGATAAGATGCAATGTGAACATTTTGTTTGGAAACGGGTACAGAAGTACGAATGAAATCAAGCGTCCACTTGGCTGTTTCAACGAAATCTTTATTCATTGCAGTCTCAAGCTAGTTATTAAGAAACAAAACCAAGATGGAAGCAGTTAAGCTAGTCTCATACACACACACAAACAGAAATGACATAGAAATTGAAGTTAAACAGACACATCACACAAGCTACCGTTGAGGCAGTGCAGAGTAGGAAAAAGAATCTGGCACAATAGCAGAAGTAAATTTTTGGGAAGTTGAATGACTTGAATTAAGTTTTAAAACATTCAGCATTACTTGTGGACATTCTCTTAGAGAGAACCAAGAACTGCTGACTTTGTTTTACAACATCAGCGAAGACTGGAAATAGTAGTCCAGATCGCCAATCTCAAATTATTGCTGCAAAACAAGAGAACACACTGAAGGGGGCAGCTTCACACAAGAAATATTACTCCCGCCAGTCTGTCAGCTGCAAACCGTCTGCACTTCCGACAGTCCGATCCGACCCGAGTTCCTTCTGCTTCAAACCTGGCCCACACACTGATGATGTCACAATTTATGACCTTGCCAAATACCTCGCACGCAATCAATTCATAACTACAAACCTCTCCTGAGAACATGAGCTACTTTCAGCCATCAACACAGGTCCAAAGCATGGACGGACACCCAAGAAATCAAGTCCAGGTGCACTGGAGAAGGGGGTGAGCGCAAAGGAATTAAAAAAAACACTTGTAATTGTGTACCCAGCCGGTCACCAACAACAAACAAGGAGATTGTATGCACTCCTAAATGCACTCACGCTTTCAGTTCTTCGATATGTTTCAAAATTAAGGTGAAAGACATACCTACATGCTAAAAACTAATGTTTTTTTAATTAACAAAAAGTAGTAACAATAATTATATGAAGGCTAAAAATTGGGTGTAAAGTATGCCTAATTTATTATCCAATGGTAGTTTGGCAATATAATGTCCCAAAGGGAAAGTCAAGCCAAAACTGTTAACAATAACATGTTCCATGTGGACCCACTAGTCTAAACAGAGTGTTCTGAATATTATTGTGTTTATGAAATACGAATTAAGCAGCAAAATCGATCTCAGGGGGCTTGCCACTTGCTGTCCACTGAAAATGACATCACTGTGTTTAATGCTGCATTCGAGGAAGGTGGGAATTTGGAATTATCGTAATGAGATCGTCCCATTCCGACCTCAAAACGTTCAAGGCGAATGTAAACAACAATGATGGCTGATTCCGATAAATTGTTTGTTGCTTAGGTTCAAATTATGTTGTGTTACGTGGTATTACATATCTCTTCAAGGGTCGCCATTTTCGAGTGACGTCAGATTGAAGCAGGTCAGTGAAGTCGGGGTTCTTTAGTTTTTTCCAACTTTGCAACTTGGATCTCCGCGTTCAAATGTGCGTTCCCGTCCACACTTCCTGGTATGAGGTCGGAAAAGTCAGACTTTCCACCTTCCTTGAATGCAGCAAAAGGGCTCAGCTTGTGAATGTTACCAAATCCAGAAACCAGGTGGGCCGTGATTGGTCATTACCGGAGCCCTGAGGCACTGTGATGTCATTTTCACTCGCCAGCAAGTGACAAAATGGCCGCCCACTGAGATGGATAAAAACGGGTGGATTTTGCTACTTCATTCATATTCTGCAAATATTAACTCATTCACTGCCATTGACAGCTATAGACGTCAAAAAATTCATTTGAACTATTTCTTATTAGTTTAACATATTTTTCCATTTTTGTTAACAAGAATATGAAATCTAGATATTTTTTTTGTACATTTAGAACAGATATAAAATTTGTGAATAATCGTGAGTTAACTAGTGAAGTCATGCGATTAATTAGGATTACAAATTTTTATTGCCTGATGCCCCTAATTTTTAATAATCTTTTCTTTTCTTTTTTTAAATATATATATTTAAAAAAAATTAATAATCTTTTCTTTTTTTAAGGAAAAGATTATTAAAAAATTAGGGCTGTCAGGCGATTACAATTTTTAATCGTAAATAATTGCATGACTTTACTAGTTAACTCACGATTAATCACAGATTTGATATCTGTTCTATCCATCCATTTTCTTAACCACTTGTCCTCATAAGTGCCGCAGGGGTTGCTGGAGCCTATCCCAACTGGCTTCAGGCAGTAGGCCGGGTACACCCTGAACTGGTTGCCAGCCAATCACAGGGCACACAGAGACAAACAACCATACTCACAATCACACCTATGGACAATTTGGACTGTCCAATCAACATGCAATGCATGTCTTCGGAATGTGAGAGGAAAGTACCCGGAGAAAACCCACGCAAGCACGGGGAGAACATGCAAACTCCACCCAGGAAGGCCGAAGCCCGGACTCGATCTCACGTCCTCTGCACTGGGAGGCGGACGTGCTAACCAGTCAGCCACCGTGCCGCGATATATCTGTTCTAATACTATTAAAAATGTCTAGGTTTTCATACTCTTGTTAACAAAAGTGGGAAAAAATGTTAAACTAATAGAAATAGTTCAAATGAATTTTTGACGTCTATAGCCGTCAATGGCAGTGAATTAGTTAATCAAAATGCTGTGTTTAGACTAGTTGGGGGGTCACATTTTTTTTTAAAAATTCACATCCACTTTAAGACACATTCTTTTTTTTAATTGTGAAAAGTCTCCTTTAAAAAGTACCAGAATGGCAAGAGGACTGTTACAAAGTATCTGTTCTAAGTTGCAGCTGTCCCATTGAAAGACATATGAAAACAAGACACAGTGCCCACTTTGAGAGTTGGGCCCTGTAAAATTCCTTCTCTGCTGACGATACACGTCCCCTCGCGCGCATCATCGCCCATCCAGGTGGCTCTTCAGCTTCCACATACAAAATGCTCTCCCCACTGATCATTTTTTGCGATCTTCTTGTACACACAAGCAGAGCTGTGTCCAAATCTCAAATAATCACTATGTGTGAAACAGAGATGCGCAGGATCTAGGGCAGAGATCTGCCCCTTCTTTAGGGGGGTGGCGGGGAGGCAAAACAAATGCAGCTGGCCTCAGTCAACACATGATCCCCGACAGTGCACAGATGGAAAGCGCCAAAGAATTATTGAACTTTCAAATACATACAGGCTTGGGGAGTAACGGAATACATGTACCGCCATTACGTAATCAGATTACAGTTACAGGAAAAAAACATGTAATCAGGTTACAGGTAAATTTATTAAAAATGGGGATTACTTCGAGGGATTACAATTACGATGAGAGAGAGTGCGAAAGAGGGCGAGAGAGACAGAGCGAGAGAGAGACAGCGAGAGAGAGACAGAGATGGAGAGAAGGACAGAGCGAGAGAGAGCCCGTGCACGCCCGCGCGAGTGGGACCGTTGCTACATGTCGGGGAGGTGGGAATGAACGAAGTTACTAGTGGTGTTCTCCACACGCGGGCAGTTTGAAAAAGCTTCACGGACGGGAGGAGGAAATGGCGGCCGGTATTTTATTAACTTACTCGTAGCGAAAGTTTGAGCTGAGAGTCCAGCGGCATGCTACGCGATGTAGCTTCTTGCTAGCTAGCCCGCTAGCCTACAAGCATAATGTGAGTTACACCTTCCAAACAAATCTTCCTCCCACCAATTCACTATTTAAACATCATACACAACATATACACGGCTAAACTTGTGACTGGGATAAAAGTTCATTTGATGACAATCTATCTATCTATCTATCTATCTATCTATCTATCTATCTATCTATCTATCTATCTATCTATCTATCTATCTATCTATCTATCTATCTATCTATCTATCTATCTATCTATCTATCTATCAAACTGTGAGGTGTGGTTGCTTTCAGTGACAGTTCAGGATTTTTGCTATTTATATATAGGTCCCTATCACCCGCAAATAAAAGGGGCACATTGTATAGAATATATATTGTGGTGATATTTATTTTTTTATTTTGTCTTCATGAGCATATTTACTTGGAGTAATCAAAAAGTAATCCAGTTACATTACTTTAATATTACATTACAAACTAAAAAAAAATTTTGCAGGTAACTTGTAACTGTAATGGATTACATTTTACAAGTAACCCTCCCAACCCTGAATACATATGATAGGTACAGTGCTTAATGCAAGAATCCATGAGCATTAACCAGCCATGGATGTGACACTTTTAACCACATGAAGAGTTGCACTGTAGCCTACAAGTTAATAGACTTGAAACTTAACAAAAAACAATAAATCCAGTGCAAGAAAGAAAACATATAATCTTCTGTACATATTATACAATGTATGATAATCATAAATAGCCAAATTAAGTTAACTTTGTTTGCTTTATGCTAATCCACAGAGCTGGCCCGAGCCGCCACAGGGTCTTAAACAAATTTGACTTTGGCGCCCTCTACTTTTGCCAATGATGTCACATATTCATTATGATTTCAGTAGTTACCCGGTTGCAACATTGTAGTGTTTGTGGGGTCGCGCTAGCGGCGGTTGGACCCAAGCAGGTGCTTCGTTTCCTTTATGTCTTGCAACTTTGACAAAATATAATGTTACATGTATATAATATATATATATATATATATATATATATAAAATTGTCACAACAATCACATTTGCATGAAGTTGCCAAAAGGACTTTTCAGAATTGTAAGCTATTTCCTTTGCGTGGCAATTCTTAGGACATTGGAACTGGAGGGGCACAACAAGTCTTTCAGCAGATGAGATAAATGAGTTTTAAAACGAGCTGTTATGCTAGCAGTGAGATGCTATAGTCTACCTAGCTGTTGACGGAAACTGCTCTTCCTGCTTTGAATTCTGAGTTCTGCCATTCCGTCACACTTTGACACATCTATGTTTTGACTGACAAGACCATTTGTTCCAATTAGAATCAAAGTAGCAGCAGTTGTTGTATTTCTCTTTCTGCATGAAGAGTCTGTCAAGAAACATTAGTGAATTCCCATGAATTCGATTTGTATCAAGCAGTATCAGAATGTTTTTGTTCAGTGGGCACAAGTTTGAACTCCACTTTGCTTGTTAATGTTCAGTTCACTGTTTGTGTTTTGTGGACTGCACAGCATGCACTGAGAAAAAAACTTGGAGACACGCCACAGTTCCGAATGGTTTTTAAAATTTCAGGTGTGAAAATCAGTACCAGATTGGATTTAAAAGGTGTGCCACATTACGTTGGTCAATTTATTGTATATCAAAGTAGAGGTATTTTAGTGATTCATGCTGAGCCAAACACATTCTGTTCTTACTGTAGGCGATAAATTATAGCTTCTTTTTTTTGGGGCCATTTCCACTTATTCCTGTTTAATGGTAAAACATGGTTTGTAATAGTCATCTTCTGTCCAGTCACGGAGACCAGTCCTCCTCTCGTCCAGTCCAGTCACGGAGACCAGTCTTTCTCTCATCCAGTCACGGAGACCAGTCCTCATCTCATCCAGTCATGGAGACCAGTCCTCTTCTCGTCCAGTCCAGTCACAGAGACCAGTCTTTCTCTCATCCAGTCACGGAGACCAGTCCTCATCTCGTCCAGTCATGGAGACCAGTCTTTCTCTCATCCAGTCACGGAGACCAGTCCTCATCTCATCCAGTCATGGAGACCAGTCCTCTTCTCGTCCAGTCCAGTCACAGAGACCAGTCTTTATTTCATCCAGTCACGGAGACCAGTCCTCATATTGTCCAGTCACGGAGATCAGTCCTCCTCTCGTCCAGTCACGGAGGCCAGTCTTCCTCTTGTCCAGTTCAGTCACGGAGACCAGTCCTCCTCTCATCCAGTCCAGTCACAGAGACCAGTCCTCCTCTCATCCATTCAAGGAGACCAGTCCTCTTCTCGTCCAGTCCGGTGTTAAAATGAAGAATCACCATCAAGTAAACACCTATGTCTGTTTCAGTGCACTCTTTTAATTTGATAAGAGTCCTGATTAATTACTTTTATTGGTCTATCTGCATCAAGTGTCCAGAACATTTGTCAGTAATATATATGAATATGTCATGATTTTTTTGTTGGGTTTGGTTTTGATTAGATTTGTCATGTTTTCCACGTCTGTCTCATTAGGTTATTGTGTCCACCTGTGCTTGTCAACCTGGTCCCTCCCGTTGTCTCGTCGGTTGCTTATATTTGAATTTTCTGCTTGCTTTTTCGTCCTTGTCTGTTCATTGTTGGAGTTTGCCGCTTCCATTCCTGTTCCTGTTTGTTGTGAGTCTTGTTTTTCCGGAGTCCTGTCTTGTTTCCTTTTGTAGCAAGTTTATCCCCAGTTTTGGTTTGTTATTCCAAAGAGCCTTGTAGCTAATGTGAATGTGCATAAGGGCCCTGTCGGACCCCACCTGCCGCGCAAAGCCAGCTGAGATAGACTTCAGGTCATTTGTGGTCCAAACGAGGACAAGACGGATAGAAAAAAGGATAGAGGTCTCTCTCAGGAGATGTTACAAAGTCGTTTATTGTCATGTTATCAGCCTTTGACTTTATCCATTGCGCTTCAGGTGCATTATTGACCCAGTTTTCAGATTTCAGATTTCGAACTTATAGCGCCAAAGTGCAGTGCTGGGAAGTGTACTGTGCTTTTGTTCTATTTCTGAGGACTTTTCACGTCTACAAAGAACTCCCTACATTTGAAAACGGGTATTTCTATTACGAAAACGAAAACGTCCACATATGACGACACAATGTAAAAAAGAGATCAATAGAGTGAAATACAGTCAAATGTATTTAAAATTGGGATTTATTGAGTGATTGAGCTTTTTCAAGTTTGTATCAAATTTCTCTTCTGGTGTATCGTTTTTCTCTGCAGAATTCGAATTGCTTTGTCACATCTTGTAGTGAACAGATAATACAATACTCTAATGAACTAGGAATGAATATCAGGCAACAGTGTGTACCTCACAGATAAGAGTGAAGAAAATAGGTTGAAGGTTACGACTAGTGGAGCACCAAAAGCTGTATCATCGGTTGGTTATCATCCGACAGGTAGTATATGTGCTGATTTGCAATGTAATCTATGTTGTCTTGTATCCAATATCTTTTGAAATCAGCACTGTATTTTACGTATAGAAATAATACTAACTATATATATTATTAACAGTAACCTTGTATTGCTTACTTTGACATGAATTAGCCCCACACATTGATTGCCCAAGGTTCCACAGTAATTATATTTATATGTGAAAAATTGGTTTTATGCTTTTGAGCGGTCTTCGAGACATTTACCTGTTTTTCCAGTAAACTTAAGCAGAGTGTAAAAGCTATAGCCAACACCCCATAAGAATGGTGGAAATATTATCTAGCGTTTTTGTAGTTATCTGAATTGTTCAGCAAAAAAAAACATCCACATCAGCCAGAAATGCTTGGAACGCAAGCGGAGTAGACACACATGCTGATTTTTAAACAGTGGTGAGCAGTAAGGGTGGGAATCTTTGAATGTCTCGCGATTCGATTCGATTTTCGGGTGTGTGATTCGTTTTAGAATCGATTTTCAATTAAGAGTGATTTTTTTGGCTGATTTTTGCTTCAATTTATGGATGTTTAAGGAATCGAAATGATCTACTCCAGTCCGACTTGCTAATGCTAATTAGCGCGCTATTCGCGGCACTTTTATCACTCAAAAGAACGCTGCAAAAAACTACTTTTATTGGAATAACTTGATCATGACTTTTTCCTTCTACTCTCTAATGTGGCTGCAACTTAACAGTGTTCCAGGCCGTGTGGAACCACACTGCCCCCAAGTGGTCAAATCGTGTACAACATGAACAGCGCTCCCAATAAAGGCACACATAAACAAAGGGAAGACAGTATAACATAATTTAAATAAATCGATTTTGGGACATTTAAAATCGATTCTGAATTGTACTAAATGAGAATCGTGATTTTTATGATTTTATGATTTTTATTTTTATCTAGTTTTTTGGGCACACCCTTAGTGAGACAGTATGCCCCACTGAATTCTGATTGGCTACTACATGAAAGGCATGGAGGGAAGTCTACGCATATGAGAAGCTATGACCATTCCAAATAGGTATCACGTTTGTACAAGTTAAAAAATAATTAAGTATATTAGGGTTAGGATTCGGGTGGGTTAGTGGGCACTTAAGTCAGATACTGCTGGCTCGTACCTGAATGCATCAGCCAATCATATTACAGCGCGCCTGTCCTCTCTAGAACCCGGGATTCATAATAGAATTAGCTGAAGAAATAGACGCTAACTAAGCTAGCTGTTTGGCCTATCTGGTAATTATTACATTATTATTATTGCAGTAGATGACTTACAAACACTCGGAAGAGCTAGAGAACATCACAACTAACCGGGTGAATTAGTTAGTTGCTCTCAGTAAGCAATATTATCCACTACATTTATTGAGCTGCATTATGTAACCGTATTTGTAGTATTCCTTGCAAAGGTTCAATTCCTGGGTTTGTAAGCCTTACATTTACATAACCGCTTAACCTCAAAGTGCAATAAAAACACATAATGGCTCCGGCTCATAAATGTCTGTTACTGTATAGCTACAGTCTAAATGTCAGCATTGAAGCACAAGTAGGTTAACGAAGGAAATTGTAAACGCTGTTGTATTGAATGTCTTCCCTGCTGCTCTTGAATGTTTACGGCTTTTATGAATGTGGTGGTTAGACTGCTGTCCTCCATTGACATATATATGCAGATTATACTGTATTTTGATTAAGTATGCAGCATATAGGCGTGTCGTGCACATTTTTAGGGGTGCAAATAAATCTACCCCCCCCCCCCAAATTTTAAAAGATCTTTTTATATTTTTGTTTTTCACAAACTAAAAATGTGTTTAAAAAAAACATTATAGTTATATAAAAAAAAATACACACAAAGGTGAAATGTTTTATTTGAATGACAAAAATGCAGTTAACCCCCCTTTGCTTAAAAAATGGTTTGATCCACCTCAACCCTCCCACAAGCCGTAAGCTATACCTTGCTATAAGATATGTGACAAATTTCTTCTTCTCAACATATTATTACCAGGCTGCTTTTTGCTTTGTTGCTAGGCAGGAGTTAGCTGAAGTTTTTTCTTCTAAAGTTAGGAAATGTTACAGGTGGTCAAACAGTAGACCTACACTGTAAACAATTTGGACAAGAGATATTTACTTGGGGAAAAAATACAGTAGTAAAGATTTACTAAATGTTACAAGTTTTTTTTTTTTTAAATCACTCAAGGGTTGCAGTACAAACTCATAAGCTTCAGATTGGGAGACAGTCACCTGAGCTTACTGTGAGGTAATAAATTGCTGGTGTCAGGCAGAATACTCCTTCCTCCAAAAGGAGCTTGTTTTTGTGGCCTCCTTTTGAGTGAAATACTATAAGTGCCCTTTTTGATTGGAATGAGGGAAACTTGCTTATGTGATGTGTTAATATTTAAGCCTATAGCGCTGTTATTGTCTAGTTATATTATATTTAGTTAACCATTTTACCACTTTTATGTCTAAAATTGTCTATACATTCAAAACCACACAGACACTTAACATATACACTGCCCTTGTAAATATTACCATGGTTTTATAATTATTTTTATTAATTTTTTTTCCCAGTTATTCACAGTTAATTAAAAACATTAGATATACTTCAATGTGCCACTTGTTTTTTCTGTGTAATGTTTTTACAGTAAATGTTGAACTACATTTAAAATTAAATTAATAATTAAGATTTTCTCAGTTAATGTGTTGAATTTTAGAACTGCTAAAAACGAGTGAACTTTAATAGGAAAAGAGAGAGAGAGAGAGAGAGAGAGAGAGGGAGAGATTTCTGTAATTTGACATGTTTAAATGCTTAACGTACATTATAATGCACGTTGTACACTAATTACTATGGGTGGGAATCTTTAAATGTCTCACAATTTGATTTTGATTTTTGGGTGTGCGATTCAATTCAGAATTGATTTTTTTATTCAAAATGATTTGATTGACTGATATTTGCTTCAATTTATAGATGTTCAAGTAAGCGTAATGATCTATTCCAGTCTGACTCGCTAATGCTAATTAGTGTGCTACTCGCGGCACTTTTATCACTCAAAAGAACGGCTCCACGCTGCAAAAAAACCCAACTTTTATTGAAATAACTTGATCGTGACTTTTTCCTTCTACTCTCTAACAGTGGAACCACACTCCCCCGAAGTGGCCAAATCGGGTACAACATAAACAGTGCTCCCAATAAAGGCACACACAAACAAATCGAAGACCGTATAAAATAATTTCAATAAAATTGATTTTGGGACATTTAAAATCCATTCTGAATCGTACTAAATGAGAATCACGATTTTTATGACAATCAATTTTTTTGGGGCACACTTACTAATTACACTATGTATGTACACTAACGTAATATATTAGTGTGCTTTTAATTAATTTAATTATTATTAAATTCTTTTTTCTTGCTTAATGCTATCCAGGAAACATAGAACTTTGACTTGTGTGTATTATAGTTCCCAATTTTGTCAAAATAGTCTTGCTTAACACTTAACCTGTATAATTTTTTATTTCAATTTGTTTTCAACAAATGAAACTTTGGAGTTGTCATTTTTTCATTTTTCTTGCAATTTGGTTAATTTATTATAAAAGAATCCTGTTGTGTCACCGGGGTAGATGGTGAGAGTGGATCCCAAAACACGCAGACCACTGGTTACAAATTAACACAACCGAGGACACGCAAAAGGCAAGGAGAAAAATAAACATTAACAAAAAACGCTTGCTTACAAAAAGCAAGGAATGACAGCAAATACGGTTTCACACAAAATAGAAAGTACAACTTAGAATAACGTGGCAAAAGCTCACACGCAAAGGGAGCACTTACAGGTAACGGTGAAAGAAACGCGAACTGTAAACCCAACAACTATGAAAGTACAACAAAGAGCCACGTGGTAATACAAGACACATGAAAAACTATGAGTAACAAGGATAGGCTATGAAAACGCGAGAATAAACACTGCACGGCAGTGAGGAAGATGAATAATCTGGCGATGGGCAGTTGTGGCTCAGTCGCTTTTAAAGTCCATTGATTGTTCATGGGGTACAGGTGCGACAGTGGAAGGAAACGCCTACCAATCACTCAGGCGTTGGAATTAAAAAAACAAAGGACAAAAACACAGAGGCCTAAGAGCCGAGCCATGACAGTCCAACCCCCACACACACACACACACACACCCCTCCACCCTCTTTAACGGACGCCCCCTGGCGGATCACCTGGTTTTGAGGAGTGAGCTGAGTGGAAATCGTGCAGGAGGTACCGATCCAAGATCCAGGAGCGAGGGACCCACTGCCGCTCTTCCGGCCCGTAGCCCTCCCAGTCGAGCAGATACTGGACACCCCTGCCCCGTCGTCTGGAGTCCAGGATCTCTCTGACCGTGTAGATAGAGTTGCCGTCGAGGAGTCGTGGTGGTGGAGGAGTCACTGGAGTGGGAACCAAGTCACTGGAGACAACAGGCTTCAAACGGGAGACACGGAATACTGGTGGGTGGACCTTCATGGTTGGCGGGAGACGAAGTTTCATGGCCGCGGGATTTACAACATTCTCTATCGTAAAAGGGCAAGCGTAACGCTGCCCCAGCTTCTTGGCCCCGCCCGCTACCCGCAAGTTCCAAGTGGACAGCCATACCTTGTCTCCCGGGGCGTAGTCTGGTGCTGGGCGGCGGTGCCGGTCAGCAATGGCTTGGTTTTGGACCGCAGTTCGGGACAAAGCGGCTCTGGTGTCCTGCCAGACTCTGTGGGCTCTGCGGAGGTGCAGTTGCACTGACGGGAGGTCCACTTGTCCCTCCTGGGACTGGAACAGCGGGGGCTGGTATCCGTAAGCGGCCTCGAACGGAGATCGACCTGTGGCTGAGGAGCACAATGTGTTGTGCGCATACTCAACCCAGTCTAGGTGTGACGACCTGGGTGCGGGGGACTCCGCTTCGAGGTCCTGATTCAGGCGTTCTGTTTGGCTGTTGGTTTATGGGTTGTAACCTGATGACAAGCTCGTGGTGGCCCCTAGTGCTCTGCAGAACCGCTTCCAGACCTGCGACACAAACTGCGGTCTTCGGTCGGAGACCAAGTCGAGGGAAAGCCATGGATCCGAAACACATGCTTAATCAACAGTTTGGCGGTCTCAAATGCGGATGGCAACTTGGACAAGGCCACAAAATGGTTTAACTTGGAAAATCTGTCAGTTATGATCACGGAATCCCTCGTGATATCGGCAGTCCAGTGATGAAGTCCACTGCAATGTGGGACCAAGGGCGTGAAGGTATCGGAAGGGGCCACAGTAGCCCGGCAGGTGCTTGGTGGGATGCCTTCCCACAGGCGACACAAGCCCCCACAAAGTCTGCGACGTCCTTTCTGAGTTCCGGCCACCAGAACCTTTGATCCACCAAAAAAATTTTTTTACGGATTACGGCATGGCACGCGAGGTTTGACTCATGTCCCCATCTTAAAACAACCGTGCGTACCTGAGGGGGCACAAACAACTTCCCGCAGGAAACCTCCCTCGGCACCTGGATACCTGCCAGTGCGTCAGTGACTCTCCGTTCAATGTCCCTTTGCAGCATCCCCACAATGCACCGCTCTGGCAGAATCGGTTCTGGGTCCTCCGGGCTTTGGCCTTATGGGTGGAGTTTGCATGTTCTCCCCGTGCTTCGCCGGTCTCCTCCCACATTCCGAAAAACATACATGGCAGGTTTATTGAAGTAACTAAATTGTCCCTAGGTGTGAGTATGTATGGTTGTTCATATACTAAATAAGCAATGGCTATGACCTAATTACAATGACTAAACATTACTACATTATAGTAACAAACTTTATAATTACGTTTAGTAAGAGTTACTTAATATTTTCCTTAAGTAATCAATCTTTAGTTGCATGTAAATGTTACTTAGTTCTGTTGAGTGTGATATGCTTGATATTGAGCAGTAGAATTTACTTAATGGGAGTGAGTGCGAATACTTGGGAGAATTTTTTAAAAGTAAATCTTACAAGTTGTTTTGTTTTTTCCAGTGTGCTAAGTGCTCCTCTATACAGTATGTGTATTGTTCTGACAGAACATCAATCTAATCATCAAATCTTCGACGCGACCCGTTCTATGTTGGCCAAACGATGAAACAAAACAAAACAAAACTATGATTTGGATAATAATAAAGTGGCTACTTTGAGGCCCCGCCCCCTGCCTCCGTTCAAGTTCCAATCCAAGCGCTGTTAAAAGCCTGCAGGCGCTCGCACACCTCACACAACCTGTTGACGACCAGCCAGAAGTAAAGACGTTCACTTGAGGCGCAGACATGGAGAAAGATGCTCGACCCAACTGGGATAGCCCCTTGCAGTTTGTGTTGGCTTGTGTTTCTTATGCGGTCGGACTGGGGAACGTTTGGCGATTCCCATACCTGTGCCAGATGCACGGCGGAGGTGAGACCTGACGATGTCATTTTTTTTTATCTCCTTTTTGTTACGGTGGTTTGTTGCCTATTGAGGTAATAGTGGCATGTCTTCTTATCCCTAAAACCATCAAACTCGGATGTTCTTATCATAATCCCATTTTTAGTTTGACACCCACTGCCTTATACGAGCGGTTAAAACAAACCGACGCCAAATAGAGACACGAAATATTGATTCGTTTATAAACATGAGTCAAACAATTGAAACATTAAATAGGGATGTGCTTGTGAAAATAAGCAGCTCGTTTGTTTACATGTTCCTAAATACTGTATAACCTATAGTATATAAGGGATGCAAACTGGCAGATAATTAAATTGGTCACAACAGATAAAATAGAACATTTCATAAACAATACAATTAGGCATTTAGCATCTTCTTAAAATGCTGATATAAATTCAATATACTACTTGAAAAATGCGGGTAAAATGGGGGCCTTAATATAAAATAATTGTTGGGGGGAAAATTGCCCCAAAAATACAATAAAAAATCAATCACTGTCATGTTTTTGTCATCCAGGCATATTTATTTTTTGTTTCACCTTGAGCGATCTCTCAATACGTTCTTAACCTCCCAATTTGGACCTAATAATGTGGCTTGTTTTATTTTGAGCTGTAGGGGGTGGGGCAACTCTCTGTTGAGGTAAAGTGTATGTCGAAACTCCAAATTTTAAACCTCAAAAAATCATCAAAATGTACTTTATATTACCTGACTAGGCTCATCTGAGCATTATTATATTAATTATATACACCAATATAATACTTATAGCTTTGTTTTATTATTAATATAGTAAGATTTATTTCCTCATTAAGGCTAAATAGTTCTACCTCCTTATTGTGAGGTGTCCATTTTAATTTATGCTGAAATGTGGTTCTTTGCCCAACTACTGGTGGGTCACCAAAGCGGACCCCCTCACCCCCCACTATTAGATCTCATAATACTGCAAGTCAATGAATGAAAAGTTCACTTACCTGTCGACATCAGTATTCCAAGCCTTCTGAGTAAAAATTAAATTTTAACCATTAACACCAGTAAACCAAACTCAGTCACGTGTCAACAAACATGGAAGCGTGATGAACACCAGTTTAGATTTGATAGAATTGAATTTACACGCACACACTTCCAGTAATGTCAGGATGGTGGATTGTAAATTTTCCAAACAAATCCTTTCCAGAGTGCGAGTTGATACAAAGTTGAAGTAGGCTGTAAACCTCAATAACATGTCATAAACTATAGGGCCGAACTATGAAGTGACGCTGCAAATGAATGAGCTCTTTACAGCTTGCAGCCTCCCACCTGTTGAAGCAGCACACAGTAGAGCTAGGCGATAAGACTTAATGACATAACTGTTTCACTGATACAAAAACAAAACAAGAGCAACATGAAATTGTAGAGAAAATGTCATCTGTCAAAATAGAACGTTTCATTTCACGCCACGTCATACGTCCCATCCTACATTGACAATTTGCTATCTGTGCTAAGCTCATATCAGACATTGACCATTCCGGGTGGTTACGGGCATACCAATTTTATTGGTTAGCCAAACAACCTATGAAATTGGTTACAATAGAAAGTACGTCTTGGTGGATCACTTGGAAATATATTTATTGCAACAATTAATTGTATTCTAAATGTATTTATTCATTATTAAAAGTGATTATAATGGATTATAATATGGTGTTTAAAAATGGAAATGTGTGTCTAGTTAGATCACTAGGTGTGACCAGCTCAGTGTCCTAGTGGTAGTGTCTGCCCTGAGACTGGGAGGTTGTGGGTTCAATCCCTAGCCAAAGACTATAAAAATGGGACCCATTTGCCTCCCTGCTAGACACTCAGCATTATGGGTTGGAATTGGGGGGTTAGATCACCAAACGTTTTCCAAGCACCGCCCCTGCTGCTGCTCACCTCTCCCTCAGGTGATGGGTCAAGTGCGGGGAAGGAATTTCACCCCACTTAGGTGGGTGTGACAATCAGTGGTAGTTTTATCATGTCAGCCTCTAACGCAGATTAACCAATATCTTGGTCAGAATGACCAATTTGTATCGGTTGGCCCAATCACCAATTTATATTGGTTGAAAACACCTACCATTCTAGAGTGGTTGTTTTAACCAAAGGATCTGTCGGACTACCAGCTTGATTGAACCTTTTCTTTTTTGTAAATTTGACCAATCCGTTTTTAACTTATTATTCATATATATTTACTTATGACGTCAAAAATTCATTTGAACTATTTCTATTAGTTAACATTTTTTTCCCCACTTGTTAAAAGGAGTATGGAAACCTAGAATTTGTTTTATTGTACATTTAGAACAGATATCAAATTTGTGATTAATTGTGAGTTAACTAGTGAAGTCATGCGATTAACTACGATTAAAAATGTTAATCGCCTGACGCTCCTAATTTTTAATAATCTTTTCTTCTTTTTTTTTAAATTGCGTCAGGCGATTAAAATTCTTAATTGTAATTAATTGCATGACTTCAGTAGTTAACTCACAATTAATCGCAAATGCTACAGCTGTTCTAAATAAATAATAATAAAATTAAAATTAATAATAATAAAATTAATAGAAATAGTTCAAATGAATTTTTGACGTCTAAAGCCGTCAATGGTAGTGAATGAGTTAATGTGTGGTTTTCATCCCAGCTGTGGAACAGTGACAACAGTGTTGAATTTGAAAGTATTTGTTGGCAATGACTTTTAATTAACCCATTTAAAAGATTCCGTCCTGTCAGGGTTCGTATTGGTGATGTGGACCGAAGCGCAGAGAAGCAGGGCGTGGTGGCAAAGGTGCTCCAATAAGTAATTTGTTGAACAAGAACAATAAGGCACACAAGGTGCTTCAGTAGTCCAAAAGAAGACATGGTAAGGACATATGCATAGACAAGACTGGACAATGAACTGAAACTAAAGCAGGAACTAAATACACACACTAACGAGACAAAAGACACCTGGACAAGACACACGTGGCTGAGGGAGCTGATTGGACGACACCAGGGCCCGAGATGACAAGCACATGTGGACATGATAAAACTTGAGACATTGACAACAAGGCGGATATGACAACAATCGAGCCAACTAAACCAAATCAAACAAAGCACAGATCATCACAAACAGTGATGTTATCTGCATATCGTTATCTTTATTAGTTTTATAACAAAGAGAATTTCCCGTAGCAGTGTCATATCAAAAGAACCTGCATGTAGCCAAAACACGTGTCACAGATTTTCACTGTAGGTATCATATTGCTCACTCGGAAGTCACATGAGTTCATTAGTAGCTTTTGAGTTCATTGTTAATTATGTCAAAGTTCACAAGATAAAATGATGAACCTGAAAGGTTTATTGAAGGGCTACTTGTGGTGGATAATAAAGCTGCAAGGGAACCCACAAGACACTAAATTGTACCCCCTCCCCCCCTCCTTTTTCATGCTGCATATAGAACCAAGTAAAGACCGTATTTAATTGTGCTTTCCTCCAACAGGGGGTTTCTTGATTCCATATCTGCTGATGCTGTTCATTGAGGGCGTGCCCTTATTCTACATGGAGCTTGCCATTGGTCAAAAGATGCGCTTGGGAAGCATTGGAGCCTGGTCGGCCATTAACCCGTATTTGGGAGGTGTGGGTAAGTACTTGAAACAAATATATTAGCATTACAGTTTACAGCTACATAACCAAATAGCTAACTACTTGACTGTATTGTAAATCTCACAAAAAGGAGTACACCGCTCACATTTCTACAGATATTTCATCGTATCTTTTCATGGGACAACAGTAAAGAAATAACACTTTAACACAAGCAGATGAAGGACACAGATTATTGGAACCATGTCCTGTGTTCTGATGAGACCGAGATAAACTTATTTTGTTCTTTTGGAAACTGGGCCTCATAACGACCACAAACGCACCTCTCAAATGACCACTAACGGTAAAGGTGATGGACTGACCAAGCATGTCTCCACACCTAAACCCTATTGAACATCTCTGGGGCATCCTCGTTGATTTACAGGAGGTGGAGGAGCTTGAGGTCTTGAATATTTGCCAGCTCCATTATGTTGTCATGGAGGAGTGGAAAAGGATGGCACTGACAACCTGTGAAGCTCTTGTGAACTCCCTGCCCAAGAGAGTTAAGGCAGTGCTGGAAAATAATGGTGGTCGCACAAAATTTGGACACTTTCACTTAGGGGTGTGCTCACTTTTGTTGCCAGGAGTGTTTTGAGTTATTTTGAAGGAACAATAAATGTACACTGTTATCAGTTCATCATGCTGAGAAGCCCGGTGCAATTTTTTTTTCCAGCCAAGCTACTATAAGTGGAATATGCAAATTTCACTGTGCGAACGCAAACGCCTGATTGGTGGACTGTTTCCACGGACGTGTTAGAAGAGTTTGATTCCTGTGTCTTGTCTGCATATGTAAATTTGACACTCGTTCCTGGTTGGCTGCTCCCATCGGCTTCCTCGAGTGTCAGTTTTGTATGTTGTGTTTACAAACAGCAACGGAAAAACGTATAACAGCACTTTTAACTTTGTTAACTTAATCCACGAGCTATCCACCTTTTTTTATTTTTATTATTCCAACTCACATCACGTCAACGAGACTCATCATGACTGACAAATGCCGAAGTCAGGTGATTGTAACTGACCATTTCCACCTCCCAAACTAGTCACACAGCGTGACTGACCCACCCGGAGACATTCCATTTACAAAATAATAAGCTGTACACTGATTAATTTTCATCGTGCCAAAGTGTCATTTCGTCAGTGTTGTTCCATGAAAATATATAAATATCTTCACAAATGTGATGGTCCGGGTGACCTCACTTGTGTTAGCTATTGTAGAGGCCAAGTCAGCTGTGTGCATGGATGGCAACATTTTTGTATGACTGCTAATTATGCTCCGTACAATGGATGATGAACAACACCCAGGTGGCGGTGATTACTTTCCCAGAACAAGAATCATCTTTATTGTCGTGAACACACGCATATGAGCTTTGTCCTCATCATTTAACATATATGTAGTGATTCTCCTCACTTCTAGCCATTGTCTCTGGGCAATAAAAAAAAAAAAAAAAAAAAGTATAACTCTGTTGGAAAAAAATCTACACATTTAAAAGAAAAAATCTTAAATCTCTCATTTCAGGCCTTGCTAGTGTTGTGGCATCCTTGTATCTTTGCCTCTACTACAACGTCATCAATGCATGGAGTTTCTGGTACCTGTTTAATTCATTTCAAGTGAGTTACTAAATAACTTACTGGATATAATTCAATTTTGTATGGAATTCTGAACTCATCAGCACATAAACAATAACCTTTCACTGGTTTGCATTCACAGTCTGTCCTGCCCTGGTCAGATTGTCCTGTTAATTCCAACCGGACAGGACCATCAGAAGAGTGCCAAAAGGCTTCTCCAACGCAGTACTTCTTTTTTCGAGAAACGCTGGACATTTCTTCTTCTATCGAAGAAAATGGAGGCATTCAAACAAGCCAGGCGTTGTGTCTCCTGCTGGCCTGGGTGATTACATACCTCTTCATTATCCATGGAGTAAAGTCATCTGGGAAGGTAGGAGAAGTTCACACATGCGCCTCAAGCGCAAGCGTAACAATAACATAACTACTGTAAAACAAAAATAAAATTGCTCTGCTTTTGATAAGAACGGATAGAAAAGTGGGTGGAATTTACTGGAACTGTGCTGAATTGGTTCAAATATAACTTGCAAGATAGGGACTACTTTGTCTCAATTGATAGTCATGAGCGAACAAGGTTCACATGCGGGGTTCCACAAGGCTCCCTTCTTGGACCACTTTTATGAAGCACCACAACAACACCAACATCTCTTACCATACATTTGCAGATGAGACGCAACTTTACATTTCAGTGTCATCATCATCATCTTCATCATCACATGACTATAATCCCTTACTTTCGTTAATTACGTGTATTCATCAAATCATAAAATGGCTGGACCAACATTTTCTCCAGCTCAATCCAGACAAGATTGTTTTTGGCCCCAGAAATGAAAGGTCCAAGATCAACGCTCATATCGAAGGTTACAAGTCAAGCCAGAAATCGTGTGCAATTATTGACTCAGACCTGAATTCAACCAATTAAAAATTACTGTTAAATCTGCCTATTGCAACCTGAAAAACAAATATAGCTCAATTAAAAAAAATTTTTTTAAAGCCCTTTAAAAAAAAACAAAAAAAAACTGCTTTGTATTTTCAGTAGGCTAGATAACTGTAGTGGTGTCTATACAGGCAGCTGCAGCTGATCCAAAATGCTGTTGCCAGAGATCTTACAAACACCAGGAAAATGGATCACACCTGTCCTCAAATCCCTGCACTGGCTCCCTGTCAGTCAAAGAATAGATTTGAACTCATTCACTGACATTGACGGCTATAGACGTCAAAAATGTATTTTAACCATTTCTATTATATCTATTATATCTATTTTTTTCCACTTTTGTTAACAAGAGTGTGAAAACCTAGAATTTTTTTATTGTACATTTAGAACAGATATAAAATTTGTGATTAATCGCGAGTTAACTAGTCAAGTCATGCGATTAATTCCAATTAAATAATTTGATCGCCTGACGCCCCTAATTTTTAATGATCTTTTTTTTTTTTTTATTGCGCCAGGCGATTAAAAATTTCAATTGTAATTAATCACATGACTTCAATAATTAACTCACTACTACTTATCATTAATCACTAATTTTATATCTGTTCTAAATGTACAATAATAAAAAACTTTTTTAGGTTTTCATACTTACATACAACAAAAGTGGAAAAAGTGTCAAATAGAAATATTTCAAATGAATTTTTTTTTACATCTATAGTCGTCAATGGCAGTGAATGAGTTAAAAGATGGTCTAATATTATCTAAATGGTCTTTGACCAAAATACATTCGAGATGTACTGTATTCGTACTCTATGAAGCATTCAGACTTCTCATGTTATCTGGGACATGACTGTTGTGCTTTTCCAGAACCAGAACCAAACAAAGTGAAGAAGCATTTAGTTACCACCCGTGGAACAAATTCCCTGAATACCTGAGATTTCCTGTCAGTTCATTTAAATAAGGGCTGAAAACATAATTGCAGCATTCTCATGAATCTATCCTTTATTCTCGTTTTAATCCCCATTTGCACAGTATCCTTTAATTCAGTGGCCCCCAACCACCGGGCCGCGGACCTGTACCGGGCCGTGGGCACCTTTGGACCAGGCCGCACAGTTGAAAGAATAAAAAAAACTTACTGTACTTCCGGTTAATTGATTAGCCGAGGCTTAAAAATATTTTATTTTGAAAAGTGACCAGATTCTCTCTGTTTACGACGGACTCTTGACACAGGTCAAGATGCTAATCATCTCAGTCGCGTTTTGTTACCCTTGTTATGGTAGTGGACTTGCGTTTGTTGTCGTAGCCTTTTATTAATCAGCCGACGAACAGCCAAGCACCCACTGGGTTGCCGGTCCGCCAAAGTTGTGGACATGTATGAACCGGTCCGTGGTGAAAAAAAGGTTGGGGACCACTGCTTTAATTCATCTAGGTTGATGCTTGGTTTGAATCATTTTAGTAGAATTATTTTAGATTATTTGATCAAGTCGTATAATAAATTGTCTCTCTTTGCTTTGCGTAATGCTTTTAATGTTTTATGTAAAGCACTTTGAGCTGCCTTGTACATAAAGTGTGCTCTACAAATAAACTGGCCTTGCTTAGAATCCCCCAAAACGAGCGCAGCATTAATTCTTCAAAAGAGTAACAGGATGAAATTGTTGTTGTTTGCCTCTGTCTGCAGGTGGTTTACTTCACTGCCACATTTCCCTACGTGGTCCTCTTTATCTACCTCATCAGGGGTTTGACTCTTCCTGGTGCCATCCATGGTATCACGTACATGTTCACCCCCAAGGTAATAATGTCAAAATGATGCCATTGTGAAACGATATTTAGACAAACAAATAAAAACCTGACGGCATATACAGTATGTTTCTAATTCTGTGTTACATACATATTGACCCGTATCGCGATATACCACTTGTGTCTGAATGCGTTGCATACATATTGACCCGTATGTGTACATGTTTTTAGATGGAAGAACTGACCAATCCCACGGCATGGATAAATGCTGCCACTCAGATTTTTTTCTCTCTGGGTTTGGGATTTGGCTCGCTGATAGCGTTTTCCAGCTACAATCAGTACAACAACAATTTTGAGCGTCAGGCCTTCATTGTCTCCTTCATCAACAGTGGAACCTCCATCTTCGCTTCCATTGTCACCTTTTCAATCTATGGATTTAAAGCCACAGTTAACTATGAGAACTGCCTGGAGAGGTGAGTAAGTTTTGCTCATTGTTGTGTGTGTGTGTGTGATTGATGATCCAAATTGGAGCAAATTTGATCTTGGTTATTAATACAACCAAATGAAATATGGTGCTAGTCTTAGGTAGTAGTGTTACTGTTTAGTGCTTGTCCAATGTCCTTGTTTAAAGAGTAAACAGTTTTATGCTGTTTTTTCTTCCAGGATGCGCATATTGCTGCTAAATACCTTTAATCTGGCAGAGGACACTATCAACATGGACAATGTGTTTGACTGGATTACAACCCTCAATGCAACATACCCGGAGCAGTTTGCTGAACTTGGCAATAAACTGGAAACCTGTGACCTAAACAATGAACTAGACACGGTATGTTCTTCATCATTCATTGTGTTACAACACAATCAATGCTTCTTTGTTTTTATTCATGCATGGTTAGTGCCTGACGTAGGTAGGAGACTCTTTAAAAAAGTGCTCCTGTGCTGATGCATGTGTCAATTTTTGCATAGGTAACCAACCAATTGCCAATCAATTTAGCTCTACACTTTTCATTCTTGGTGGAGGTATTCAACAATTATTTTTCACATCTAAATGTCTATTAGCATGTTCTTGTCTGTGAATTAAAATACATACATTGATGAAGACCACAATCTTTTTGAAAAGTGCAAGACCTGCAAACAAATGTGTTCTAAAAAGCTTGGTAAATGTAGCCCAGTTCTTATTGGGTGGTTAGGGACATTGGTTTGTTGGTTCTTGTCAGACAGAGGTCATTCTGAACCATCAAGAGTCTTTAGAAACGTATTGCAGAAATGTGAAATAAAAGAATTGCAGTCATTCAAGTTATAAAAGTACTGGTTATGTGCAACATGATTCAGATTCTGAATATTTATTGTCATTGTCACAAGGGAACAACGAAACTTCGTTTGGAGCATCCATACAGAAGAGTTGGTAAAGTGCAAAATCCCATAAAATAAATACCCATAAAATAACCCAGTGTAAACATTTGACGCAGTATAGGACATTGTACAACAAAGACTAAGCGCAACTTAAGGTTCTTGTCGTTAATAAAGTGCAGAGCAGAAATATTCAGATAGCTGAGATGACATCGTACGTCAGTGCAAAACCGGATCGTTTAATCAAATATTATAGTCGTTAAACGTTGAGTAAGAAGGATAAATGGTAAAAGGGAGTAGTGACATTCTGCAACAATGCAAATCAGTTCAAAGTTATTGTTGTTGTTGGATGTTTTTATTAACCATAAAGGGGAGGCAGAGAGGGAAGAGGAGCAGAGTTCAGTAACCTCACAGCCTGTGGATACAGACTGTTGGCCAATCTTGATGTTCTGGCCCATAAAGACCTGAGGGCAGCAGGTGGAAAAAGTGGTGAGCCACCGGACGGTGCTGGTCCCGTAGGATGTTGCGCACTCTACTCAAACAGCGAGTGGAGTAGATGGTGCTGATCTCAGGGAGAGGCGTTCCCGATGATTCTCCCAGCAGCTTTCGCCACCCGCTGGTCAGCCTTGGTGCAGCTGGAGAACCACACTAAGAACATTGTTGTAGAGGTGTTGTTGTGCCTTGCCCACCGCTGTCGAAATGTGATCATCCCAGGACAGGTCCT
Source organism: Vanacampus margaritifer (assembly GCF_051991255.1). Classification (NCBI taxonomy): domain Eukaryota; kingdom Metazoa; phylum Chordata; class Actinopteri; order Syngnathiformes; family Syngnathidae; genus Vanacampus; species Vanacampus margaritifer. Next base: position 10,617,881 of record NC_135440.1, on the reverse strand, counting down.
CAGTCGCTGTTACCCCCAGGAATTTGAAGCTTCTCACCCTCTCCACCACATCGTTGCCTATAGAGAGGGGTTGATGGTTGATTTGTTTTTTCCTACAGAAATCCACCACAATCTTCTTGGTCTTTTTGGTGTTGAGAGCCAAGTTGTTGTTGTGGCACCATGACTCCAGATGTCGCACCTCTCTCCTATAGTTTGTCTCGTCGTCGTTGGAGATGAGTCCGAGCACGGTGGTGTCGTCGGCAAACTTGATGATGAGGTTGGACGGGGAGGAGGCAGAGCAGTCATGAGTGCACAGGGTATAGAGCAGAGGGCTCAGAACACACCCTTGAGGGGCCCCGGTATTGAGGACAAGGGTGGAGGAGGTGTTTTTGCCCACTCTGACGCTCTGCGTGCGGTTGGTTAAAAAGTTCACAGTCCAATTGCACAGGGTGGTGTTGAGTCCCATTTGGTGGAGCTTGGACCGGAGTTTGAATGGCCGGATGGTGTTAAAGGCCGAGCTGTAGTCCACAAAGAGGAGCCGTGCATAGTTGTTTTTATGGTGCTCTAAGAGTATGTGCAGCACCGTGGCAATGGCGTCCTCAGTTGACCGGTTCGGTCCAGCGATGGCGGTAGGGCAGCTTTAATGTGTTTGATAACCAGTCTCTCCAGGCATTTGGCGGGGATGGAGGTGAGAGCCACTGGTCTGGAGTCATTAAGACATGTGACATTGGCCTGTTTTGGAAGAGGAACAATTGTACCTGCTTCAAAGCAGGCAGGGACCAGCGAGTAGCACAGCGAGATGTTGTAGATAGAGGTGAAGATATCTGCCAGCTCCACAGCACAGTCTTTCAGCACTTTCAGAACTCCATCTGGACCAGCCGCCTTCCTGGTGTTAATGCTGCGGAAGGCACATCTCACCTCATGCATGCTCAGGACTGGAGATGGGTCGGTTGATGGGAGGAGGGGCAGGACACGGTCGGTGTTGTCTCTGTCAAAACGGGCATAGAAGAGGTTTAGGTTCTCAGCCAGAGTGGGACTGTCAGCTGAGGGTTGGTGGTTTCCTCTTGTAGTTCGTGATGGCCCTAATGCCCTCCCAGACTTGTTTCGGGTCTGTGGTGATTTCAAACCTGGCCTCAATACAGCAGTGATTTTAAATCCATGTGATTAAAGTCCCCAGCTGCAATAAAGACACTGTCCGGATGTACTAGCAGGCTGTTGTGGCTGCTGCTGCTCACTTGTGCTAACGCTAGCTTAGCATTAGCATCCGGTGGAATGTAAACAGCGCAGTTGTAAACACACGAGAATTCACGACACTTGGACAACACTTTAACAGTAACAATTCTGCCTCTGGACTACACAGTTCCTGGTGCACATGACGTTCGTGCACCAGGAGTTGTTAATGTAGATGCGTAGACCATCCGGTCCTATCGGCTCGGTAGGCGGTGCGGCTAGGTAGCTCGATAGCCGCGTCTGGAATGGAGCTGTCCAGCCAGGTCTCAACATCTTCTGTTCATAACCGCCAAGGGAGCAGCAGTAGGTCACAGAAAAACAACAACCATTGGAAAATGTCATATTTGTAGTGACACATGAAAGAAGCATCTTCTTAACATTTGCTTTATGTGGTAGGGACATATCCTTATCAAGGAATCGCCAAGGTTCTTAAGAGTAATTCCAAACCAAAGCTGTTGAGTAGCTGCAATATATCAGAACATTTACGATGTTGCGAAGCGTCAAGTACCTTAACTTTTACTTTTTTTTATCTAAAGTTTAATTGTAAAAATCAAGTCATCCGGATTTCTGCAACTTGATGACACTAAAAGTTTGATGAACAGATAAGTCTTGTCAGATTATAGTGACACAACGTTAGGTGTCATATCCTTAACAATGAACATTTATTAGTGTGTCGGTATCACTGTGGTGAAACATCGTGAACAGTCATAGTCAAAGCGAAGACCCTTGTGAAATTCAACATATTTACATTTGCACCTTTTTGTTCCAGCACATTCAAGATGGCATTGATTTTGTAAATGTGGCTTGGATTATTTAAATGTTGTGAATAATTAATGTTTTAATCCTTTTATAATTGGGTCTCTGGATTTGGCTTGTGCCACATGCATTGAAATTGCTTGAAATTGAAAATGCTTATAGCACGAGTGAAAATAAAATCAATGCTTTTATTATCTTTATACTCTAAAATTGAGGGACTATTTCCAGTGCTAAACAAGAACAAGAACAAAATTATTGGAATCCAAACCAAGATGCCTGCGTTACATGATCATGTATGATATACAGCCACAATTACAGCAAAGTCGTTTGATGCATGCCAGTAGTTACCCTTTACCACTTCTTTCTTGAGTAAAGTCCATCTTAATACACAATCTTCTAAGGGGCCAAATCAAGATTGATTGGAGTCATAAACTCTTATCACTAAACTCTCTCTCTCTGGCTCTCTCTCATCTGTTTCAGGCAGTCGAAGGAGTTGGTCTTGCTTTCATTGTGTACAGTGAAGCCATTCAAAACATGCCCCTGCCTCAGTTATGGTCAGTGCTGTACTTCTTCATGCTTCTGCTTCTGGGATTGGGCAGCATGCTGGGCAACTTGACTGCCATCACCACACCACTACGAGACTTTAAGATACTGTCCAATGTTAGCAATGAGGTGTTAAACGGTAAGACTTGGGTACACATATGTTGATACACATTTTTATTTCTTTAGTAATTAAAGGATCTGTATTGTTTTAGTCAAGCCTTTCAAATGATGTGAAATGTTCCTGGTTATTCTACTGCAAAGGCCACATTATGAGCCTTATATGCTTTTGAAGTTACTCTCAGTGCTTGTACAATGTTGGACCTGATAGCTGCTGTGTGAAAATAAGTTTACCGTTTTGCGTTTGCACAACATAAAATGGGATTAGTATCAGTTAGACTACTTATATTATGAATGTGGGGACATTTAATTACATAAATAATTGTGTCAGGTCGACTAGTCTAGTAGGGTAAATGTTTTTCAAAATATTCAAATCCAAACTATTAGAAAGTTAATTTCAACTGCGCTTGTGTTGCTTTCTAGTAACCCCCGACAATTGGATTCAGGTTCGCCTGGAGTGTGAATGTAGCAAAATGGAGGCATTGTTTTTTGTTTAGGTTAGAGCAGGGGTCTGCAACCTGCGGCTCTGGAGCCATACGTGGCTCTTTAGTCCCTCTTCTGTGGCTCCCTAGAAAAAAACAACAACTTTTTTTTGTTTTGTTTTGTTTTACATATTTATTTATTTTTAGATAAATAACCATTAAATGGATTAATGACTTAGATAAAAATGATTAAATAAATATTCAAAAAATGTTAGTCTACATTTTTAAGTTGTCAGATAAAGAGACATGAAAGGTAGATGAAGAAGTTTGAAAAGTTATCTAAAAAGTAACCATAAAATGTCCCAAAAGACGAAAAGTAGAAAATGTCCACAAAATTGTCAAAAATTTAAGAAATTGACAACAAAAAAGGCAGAAGAAAATGTCCAAAAATAGTCATATCCAAAAAAGGAAGAAGGCAAAAAAATACCATATATCCATCAAATTGTCAAAAATGTCAGCAATTTGACAGAAAGGCAGAAAATCTGAAAAATGCATGAAAAATAATAATAATTTATATATAAACAGAAGATGAAAAGTAGAAGAAAATGAATCTCAAAGTATTAGCTGTTGCATAATTGTGTTATGTTGCAGCTCTAATTAGTGCTCAGTCCATTAGAGTCTAGACGAACATGAACACACTGTTTTTTTTCATCACAGTGTTCAAATGTTTTGTGGTTCAATCATTAGTCTTGGCAACTGTTTGTATGTAGTAGTATGCAAAGTAGCCAGTGATGGTCGTCGAATCGCTTAAATATCAAAATTATAGTCAATTAAGACTTTCATAAGTTTTTGCCAAGCAAGTCTGACGTAGTTGTTGAACCACAGTATACCTCGACTGCTCACAAGTGATATTAATCTTGATTAGGGTTAAGGTTCAGACGAGCTTCTAAGCACTATCGTCCTTTTTGTGTACAGTATATAGTTTTAACAGTGTTTCTGTGGGTCTGCCGCCATGTGTCAGTGATTTAATGCTAATCAGCTGAGAAATGTTCTTTCATTGGGCTGTGCATCATTACCTGTGTGGTCTGTGTTTTCCTTACAGGGACTTTGTGCCTAATCCTGTTGCTGCTCGGCCTGGCCTTTACCACCCCATCTGGGAATTACTGGTTTACCATGTTTAATGAATATGGAGCATCTTTCTCACTGCTCTTTGTTGTCCTCGTTGAGATTCTGACTGTCAGTTACATTTATGGAATTAAAAGGTTTGTATGTTAGCAATTAGCATTGCTACTATGAATTTTAGTTGCTACAATGTAAGACTTAACAATGTCGTGCTTTCCTCTGCTCATTCCAGGTTTGAAAAAGACATAGAAGACATGATTGGCCACCGTCCAAACTGGTACTTGAAGATCATGTGGGGGATAATCAGTCCCCTTCTCCTAATATTCCTCTTCGTCTTCTATATTGTCAACTATATCAGAGGAGGAACACCCACCTACCAAGCATGGGACAAGGAGCTGGTACACTTTTTTTTAAAATAAATATTCTATTACTACAAGGTCTCAAATTGTTTAAATGTATGAGAAATATTTGACATGGAAAGTTTCACATATATACTGAGGGTCCATGAAGGGAAGTTTGAAACATGATGGGGAAACAATGTGTTGAATATCAAAGAAAAATGATTGACACCACAATTTTGGGCACGTGAAAGCAAAACATGACAATATATGGGGCTCATATGTCACGGTTGATTATACCGTCGTTGTTTTCCAAAGCTGATCAGTTCTTATGTCCCATATTTATCCTTTTATGTCAATTCCAAATTTGTATTTCATTTCTAACCCATATGTATGTATTGTTTCAGGGCAAGACGGTGGTGACGGAATATCCTGTTTCTGGCCAAGTCTTCATTGCCATACTGTTAGTTTCTGCAGTCAGCTGTGTTCCCCTCAATGCTCTCTATGTGTATTGCACCAACAGGAAACGTTCTAGTTAAAGCAAGCACAGACAATCGATTAGCACCATATCATCTTAGTGTGCCTACATTCAGATGCTAACTTTTCGTGGGATTAACCTCCCCAGGTACTACTGTATTTACCGGTATCTCCCTTTCCTTATTCAGTTTTGTTGATGTGGCACAATTTCACAACAGTTTTCCCAAGGCACTTTATACAGGTCACACCGGGTTTAAAACCACACTCCTAGCGAGGGGAGAAATATGAAAGTAATGATGAAATGATGCGAACAGAGGAGGGGAAGACTCGAGAGTTCTAGAGAAACTAGAGAGAGTCCAGCTAGAGCATCATTTGATTTGCTGGAGTGCCCATCAAACAAGCTTGCTTCCTGATCAAGTGGATTTTCGACTGAGTTTCAGTAGTTTATAGCTGAGCTAAACCATCCGGAAAGTTGCTTTTCAGTGTTATTTGTTAAAAGTTGTTGTATAAATTGTTTCCCCCTAATGTAGTATTATCAGTGTATTATGTTATGTTATTGATTTTGTGTTATAACAGGCCCAACATCTGCTGTAGTATCCTTCCTATAAATGTGTTATTTTATTATTAGAATATGAAATACATTTTATAAACCGGCAGCAAGTGTGATTAGGTACTGACATTATTGCCTCATATGCCCTGAAATATGAAATGTAAAATATGTACATACTGTAGATAGCTGTGTCATCTGTTGAAATGAATATACAATATTATTATCACATTATTTTTAGTATTCCATATTCAGATAAAAAATCGATGTTAGCTAGCTAATATGCGTTTTCCATTAAATATGATTTCATGTAATGAAATATGAGTGTGAAGCCATTTTGAAAAAAAAATTTTTTTTTGAATGTTATGTTTAATGTTTTTAATAAAGACTTTTTAATAAGTAATGGAATTGTATTATTTGTGGTTAAATGTTTAACAAAGTGAATATGAGTGTAAGATTAACAGATCCTTAACAGTAAGGCACTAGCCGTAGCAAGAAGATGGGAGCTCTCGTAAGGTGAGACCACAGCCATATATTATAATTAGTGATTCTACCTATATATATATATATATATATATATATATATATGTGTGTGTGTGTGTGTGTGTGTGTGTTCTGTCAAAGGAGGGAACTGGTGGAAGTGCTACAGTCCAAATGGCTCCTCCACTCAAACATTTTGCCCCTTAAGCATTGTGTATTGTAGCTCCAGTGCAGTCCAGTGCATTTCTATTGGGTAATTTTGGCGTGGACGTTTCTGCTGCGTCACGACTGGAATTCCCTTAGTAGAGGCTTTCCAATAAAATATATGGCACCAATTTTTTTAACCCTCGATTAACCACCGATCCTTATTTGTAAGAGCTTTCTGTATGGTTGTCGTTTCTCCCAGCAAGAATAAGAAAACATCTTTAAAGTAATGCACGTCTCCTAAGTAGTAAGTACAGGTAATTTAATACTAGCGTCATCCACAGTAGGTCTTCAATGCTTAATTGAGTCAAAGTGTGTCTGAATACTTTTTTCTATATATGCAATATTGTGTATTTTTAATTATGTCTCAGTTAACAACATGCCCTGGAGTAACGCTAATGTTGTTGTTGGTGCAGAGTTCCTTCAGCACTGACCTTTGAATCATGACGAGCTTAGTACGGAAAGGAGGGAAATTCCTTTGTGAGTTGAAGGTTTGACCTGGGCCCCCATACCGAGCAGGTTTCTAACTCCCAGACTTTCTGAGGCTAATCTCAAGTGGCATTTTAAACTTGTGGGTTTCCTCAACTTATTATCTTCATCCCCTGCAAACAGCAACAACAAAACATTTTTTTCCAAATTCGTCCCATGTGTTCAACATTGTTGCAATATTTTATATCTGCCAAATATCACCAAATCAAATGCTGAAGTTTCATATCTCATGATCATATCATAAAGATAGTGGGACATCAAACATGTAATAAAGTTGACAATGCGTTTTAGTCTTTTATACTATTTATTTTATTTCTTTATTATCTTTGAGAAAAGGATGTGCTGCTTACACAACCAGAAATGATTATCGTAATCCCTCTCTCTTCAGATGGACACGATAGGATCAATCTATTCTGTACTGTACAATATCTATCTATCTATCTATCTATCTATCTATCTATCTATCTATCTATCTATCTATCTATCTGGATAGCTAGCTAAATGGATATCTGGATATCTAGTCGGATAGCTAGCTAGACAGCTAGCCTAGTCAGATAGCTAACTAGCTAGCTAGCTAGAATCTGTCTATCTATCTATCTATCTATCTATCTATCTATCTATCTATCTATCTATCTATCTATCTATCTATCTATCTATCTATCTATCTATCTATCTATCTATCTATCTATCTATCTATCTATCTATCTATCTATCTATCTATCTATCTATCTATCTATCTATCTATCTATCTATCTATCTATCTATCTATCTATCTATCTATCTATCTATCTATCTATCTATCTATCTATCTACATCCAGGCTTAATTAATCCTAACTCTAACCCTTTCACTGTATCCACTTAGCCCTGAAGTGTAGTTGACTTGAGATTTTCCATAGTTAAATACATTTACACGCACAATAAATACAGGTGTTATTCAAGGGACAAGGGATAATTTGTCATTAAATGGTTCTACTGCCCCCATGTGGCAAAACAAACCCAAGTTCCATAACATACTGTACAAGATCCAGTACAATCAATACCTTTCGTCTTTTTCTACACCATGATGACAATTCTCAGTGAGGGGGAAATAGCAACTGATTTATATTACAGTTTTTCTCTATAGTTTTGGCACATTTCTTGAAACTGAGATGACATTTTCAAAGTACCATGGACAAATCCCCAAACTACCTTACAATTGGTCTCAACAGAATGCGTTTCTCATTGCTTTCATCAAATTGTCAATGTCTTAGTACATGTCTCAGTTGCCTCAGTGGAACTGTGCAAATAGTTGTGTATATTTAGCTTACAGTTAGCACAATGTGCCCACATTTAGCACATTTTCCAAATGGATAGATCTTGCTGATTGAACTAATTGTTTTTCAGTCTAATGGCTGTCCTCTAACGTTAACAAAATACAATTATATATAAAACTGAGGGGTGAAAAAAATATTTTACAAGGAGCAGTTTTCAAACTTGCGTTTTGAGATACTCAACTCACAGTCAAGGAAATCCCAACACTTTTTATTGACACAAAGTTACTTACACATTAGAGTGTAACAAAAGAAAGTGTAAGCCGAAATCTGTATATTCATGAAAAACTAATAACTAAAATTATACCTAGCGCACAGCAAAAATGAAGAACCAACTACTGTAACACTTTCAATACACAGTAAATTCTGTCGAGTAAATTGGACTCTATTTAGAATGGGACCAAATAGACTCCGTTTTAGAGTAATATTTACACTTGGAAGGGTGTAAAATAAAGTAAAAGTCCCTCAAGGGTTGAGGAACGAACTCACAACGTTCAGCTTGGGAGACAGCCAATCGACGCTCTGAGCAACAGAGGTCCTGCTGTGTGTCACTGTAGTCAGCATTAACAGTGCAGGCCTACTGTATTATGTTATATATATGATTGATTTTCTGTTTTAACATGTCCACCATTTGCTGCATAGTAGACCTATTCTTCTTATAAATGTGTTGTTTTATTATCATGTATAGCAAATACCTTTTATGAACCAGAAGCAAAGTTTTTGATTAGGTACTGACAATATTGCCCCATATGCCCTGAAATATGAAATGTAAAATATGTACATACTGTATAAAACTGTCGTGTTGAATAGTCTAAGTATACAATATTTTTTTTTATCTTATTCCATATTCAGATTTAAATTCTTGTCAATCTCATATGCTTTTCAATATTCGTATTTTCCTTTATTAAAAAAAAAGAAGAAGAAGAAAAAAGATCTAATTGAATGCATTTCGATTGTTTATGTCGCCATTTTGTCCACAAAAAAAAAAAGATCAACTGTATAATGTACGTACTTATAGGTAACTACCGTAACTTGCAATGGTAAAACAAAAGTAATCAGACGGCAAACAAAAAGTGAACCAGAAGGTCAGTGTAACGCGTGTGTACTTTTACTTTCACTCAATCGAACTTTATTTGGCTAAAGAGTGTGTTTCTTACAATGAAACAGTAAAAATGTTAACACAATGTAGGAAACTTATTAATTACATCAGTGAAACAGTCAGACCATGTTTCGCCATGATATAGCTACAGAACATTCCTGATTGAAAATAACTCCTCGTTGAGAAATTGGAATGTGTTTAAGCATCTGACTTGTTTTTCAAAATCTTCAATTGAGAAGCGCGTTACGCACCAAAGGAGAAGTTGCGTGTGGGTGCGCGCGCAGTGCTTGGCGACGATGAAAGACATAAAAGAAGATCAAAGAGATGAAACAGCAATTCGAAAGAGCGGGTACGGCCAGTAGTATTTGACGTCATCTGCGAGGATCATGTGACTAAGGGGAGGGTTATTTAAATCATTTTATTGAATGTTATTTTCGAAAGTCAACACAATGTCTTCAACCGACATTTAAAAAATGGACCAAAAGTATAGATTTTAAAAAATATATATGAAATTTTGCAAATTGTGACTTATGGGGTTTCGGCGCCAGCAACTTATAATTTAAATACATTTGCGTTTAATTTTTAATAACCATTTCTAAACATTTATGTATGTACAATTATTATGTAACTTTTATATGCAATATGTTTTAATTGAATGATTGTTTCAGGTTCTTTCAATAGGGGAAGTCAACCCACAATTTTTTTTTACCATGTGTTGTATGTACCACCGCTAGTCTAAACACGGCATTCTGATTAATATATGTTTGTAGAATATGAATTAAAAAGCAAAATCTACCCGTTTTATCCATCTCATTCGGCAGCCATTTTGACACTTGTTGTCGACTGACAATGATATCACAGTTGCTCAGAATATAGCCCTAAGAACAACAAACATAAAAAACACAGCTCAGAGAAATTTTCTAGTTAAAGCATTTAATGAACAAATGTACAAAAGTAAGAGATTACAAACAATGTGGTCATAGTCCATCACTTTCTGCTTCCGTGAGAAACAGCAGTGGCAAAAGTTTTAGCCAGCATTTTCCTGGTTGGTCTAGAAGACCATTTTCACAATAGCGCTCAAGACACTATCCCGTGCAATCAGCAAGCTTTCATCCACGTCCATCAGGCAGAAGTGTGGAGAACACCGAATGAAGTTCTGGAAAAAGCTTTGTATCATGTTGCGAGCGACGTCAAAGCAGATGCGGGCGAGCACGTTTTGCGTGATGTGTTGACGCAGGCCAGGGATTGAAGCCAGCGTGTTCAAGAGGATCCTGCCAGTGTGCTCGCTAGCGATGTCGGATCGCTGCCCCAATGTTGCGACGAGGGACTTGTGATGAGCCGGTGGCTCCAGCTCCTCCAGAAGGATGTCGAGTGACGATTCGATGATCATGTCCACAAGTGGCTCAGTCGCGCGGCGGAACTGGACGTGAAGCAGCAGCCGTTCTATGGTGGTGACCTCGGTCCTGACCAGTATTGCCTGGACGTCATCGAGCAGGTACCCGAGGAAGATCTTGGTGTCCTGTTGAGCGTCGGGCCACACTGATGTCACGTATGTGTCGAGTCCTTCAAGCGTGACCTTCGTAAGAGAAAACAAGACATTAGCGACTGAATTGTTGCACATGGTTCATTAAGTGCGGGAAGTGTTTTCCTTACCTTCCTCCCGAGCAAATGTGAAAGGCGTTTCTCTTCATGTAGTTCACTGTATACTTCGTTCTGCATCTTGTTCAAATGCAGGCACCTTGCAATTGTCCAGACCTGAGAACACCATCACAAACACCAATCAGAAATGGACATCTTCACAGTCTGTTAGTTTATATTTGACATATTGACAATTCTGGTCCCACTGTTTTAAACAAATGCAAATAATTCTTGATTGTTTAAGATGAACTTTTGAATACATTTAAACACTAAGTAAAGACCATCACAATACGTTGTAATATCATAGAACAGTTTATTTCAGTAGGTCAATTCAAAAAGTGAAAACTCATTATGTATTCATTATTAAACACATTGAAAGAGGAATTTGACTTCTTAAAAGGATTTTCCTGCCTATTGGGGCTTTTATTTCACATTTTAAATTATGCAAGTAATTAACTGAGGATGAGAGTGTGGAGTGGATTAAAAAAAAAACATCCTCATAACATTAAATGTAGAAATAATTAACACATAACAGATACTCTCCAAATTTGGCGAGCAAAATTTTTGGTTTAAAAGGCCCTTTAAATTAACTGATCAAAATTCTAAGGCGTTTAATCTAATAAGATAAATGTAATCGTTTGACAGCTATAGTAATTGTCAAATTTCTTATATACCAGCCTAGGCCGCCCTCTTGTGGCCGTTCAACAAACGATCAGGAATTACAAATTAGAAGAATAGAAAATCGGCATTAAATTCATGCAATTTTAAAAAAGCTAAAGGAGGGGTTATGCATCAAAAGTAGCCTACTAGTAAACATTAACAACAACCGCTTGCCTTTTGTCATATTTACATTCTTACTGCAAATATAACCGCACATTCAATATCTGTATTATTTGGTACTTACCACACGAAGAATAGAAATCGCACTGGCGTTCACTCCTGTTTCCATGTCCTGGTACCTATCAAATTGACACAAATAATAATTCATTCCACATAGAGCCAGCATTTTGGATTTGTTTGAAAAACTCCATGACTCTGTTGTACTCACAGTTCCTGGTAGCTACTTCTGTTCAGCAACCACAATTTCATGTCGTGGAACGAGACACATGGTGGAACTCGATTTTCCATCCCCAGGAGCACAAATTGCCTCAGGAACATCTTCTGTATACGCAAACACAAAAACAGGCTATTGATATGCTTCTCAAGACCGAATATTAATATACAATGTTAAATATTTTACCCGTACATTGTATGTGCTTCGCTCACACTCTGAATAAGTCATCTCGACGAGTTCTTCAAGCAGGTTGTAGGCATCAGCACTGAAGTAAGATCTTGGGACATATAACAAACATTATTAGATAGCCTTCCGTGATATATAAGCAGATGAACAATATTATGGGGAAACGGTGCAATATTGTAGCTAAAAAATTTTTTTTCACAAAATCGTTTGCAAACAAGTGAAGAACAGCTAATGTTACAATTACGTTTACAAGTCGAGAACGTTAACAATTTTATTTTAATAATGTTTCGTAAGAGTTTACATACCCGATCAAAGCTAGATTCTCCATTGTTGAAGCACACGAGTTTCCGCTGGTCTTCGACCTGATCACGTCTGCAAGCAGTGAAGTGAGTGAAGGGAAGCGAAGTTCCATATATACAGTGCGAATTGCTCTTTCATCTCTTTGATCTTCTTTTATGTCTTTCATCGTCGCCAAGCACTGCGCGCGCACCCACACGCAACTTCTCAATTGAAGATTTTGAAAAACAAGTCAGATGCTTAAACACATTCCAATTTCTCAACGAGGAGTCATTTTCAATCAGGAATGTTCTGTAGCTATATCATGGCGAAACATGGTCTGACTGTTTCACTGATGTATTTAATAAGTTTCCTACATTGTGTTAACATTTTTACTGTTTCATTGTAAGAAACACACTCTTTAGCCAAATAAAGTTCGATTGAGTTAAAGTAAAAGTACACACGCGTTGCACTGACCTTCTGGTTCACTTTTTGTTTGCCGTCTGATTACTTTTGTTTTACCATTGCAAGTTACGGTAGTTACCTATAAGTACGTACATTATACAGTTGATCTTTTTTTTTTTGTTGTGGACAAAATGGCGACATAAACAATCGAAATGCATTCAGATCTTTTTTTCTTCTTTTTTTTTTTTTTAATAATGGAAAATACGAATATTGAAAAGCATATGAGATTGACAAGAATTTAAGTCTGAATATGGAATAAGATAAAAAAAAATAGTATACTTAAGACTATTCAACACGACAGTATGCAGTTTTTATACAGTATGTACATATTTTACATTTCATATTTCAGGGCATATGGGGCAATATTGTCAGTACCTAATCAAAAACTTTGCTTCTGGTTCATAAAAGGTATTTGCT